>NC_087342.1:241557661-241845161 GCF_030014295.1 Loxodonta africana | reverse complement strand
ACCCAGTGGCTGCAACAAGGGCTTAAACATAGCAATGATTGTGGAAATGAGGCAGAACCAGGCAGAGTTACATTCTGTTGTGCATAGGGTCACTATAAGTTGGAAATGATGGATGGCACCTAATGACATAATAAGTTCACTAAGGTCTCCTAGAGATAGAACATTATATTTACTATAGAATAGGAGTTGCAATGGTGAAAGATTCAGTGGGGGAAATTCTGAATAACTCAGGAAGCATCAAAAGCAGACGGAAAGAATACATTGTACATAAAAGAATTGGTTGACATCCAGTCATTTTAGGAGGTAGCATATGATCAGGAACCGATGGTATTGAAGGAAAAGGTCCAAGCTGCACTAATGGCAAAGATGAAAAACAAGGTTCCAGGAATTGACAAAATACCAATTCTGATGTTCCAGCAAACAGATGCAGGGCTGGAATTGCTCACTCACCTATGCCAAGAAATTTGGAAGACAGCTACTTGGCCAACTACTGGAAGAGATCTATATTTGTGCCCGCTCCAAAGAAAGGTGATCCAACAGAATACAGAAATTACAGAACAATATAATTAATATCACACAAAAGTAAAATTTTGCTGAAGATCATTTAAAAATGCTTGTAGCGGTACGTTGATGGGGAACTGCCAGAAACTCAAGCTGGATTCAGAAGAGGACGTGAAACCAGGGATATCATTGCTGATGTCAGATGGATCCTGGCTGAAAGCAGAGAATACCAGAAGGATGTTTACCTGTGTTTTACAGACTATGCAAAGGCATTCCGCTGTGTGGATCATAACAAATTATACATAACATTGCAAAGAATGGAAATTCCAGAACACTCAATTGTGCTCAGGAGGAACCTGTACTTAGACCAAGAGGCAGTTGTTCAGACAAAACAACGGGATACTGTGTAGTTTCAAAATCAGGAAAGGCGTGCATCAAGGCTGTATCCTTTAACCATACTTATTCACTATGTTATGCTGAGTAAATAATCCTAGAAGCTGGACTATATGAAGAAAACCATGGATTGGAGGAAGACTCATTAACAACCTGTGTTATCCAGATGACACAACCTTCCTTGCTGAAAATGAAGAGGACTTGAAACACTTACTAATGAAGATCAAAGACCACAGCCTTCAGCATGGATTACACTTCAACATAAAGAAAACAAAAATCCTCACAGCTGGACCACTAAGTAACATCACGATAAATGGAGAAAAGATTGAAGTTGTCAAGGATTTCGTTTTTACTTGGATCCACAATCAACACCCATAGAAGCAGCAGTCAAGTAATCAAATGACGCATTGCATTGGGCAAATCTGCTGCAAAAGATGTCTTTGAAGTGTTAAGAAGCAAAGATGTCACTTTAAAGACTAAGGTGCACCTGACCCAGCCATTATATGCATGTAATCGCATCATATCCGTGCAAGATCCGGACAATGAATAAGGAAGACTTAAGAAGAATTGATCCCTTTGAAATATGGTGTTGGCAAAGAATATTGAATATACCATGGACTGCTAGAAGAACGAACAAATCTGTCTTGGAAGAAGTACAGCCAGAATGTTCATTAGAAGCAAAGATGGCTAGACTCCCAGTCACATACTTGGGGCATGTTATCAGGAGGGACAAGCCCCCGGAGAAGGACATAATGCTCGGTAAAGGAGAGGATCTTCGAAAGAAAGACCCTCAACATGATGGATCGACACGGCGGCTGCAACAATGGGTTCAAGCATGGGCTCTCATCTAAGCGGAGTTGCTACTCATTTGGAACAGGAGAGTGGGGCTACCCAAAGCCGAGGGAGCAGAGTTGCCATTCCAGTGGTCCTGGAAAGTGAAACTGAAGCCCAGGGCCGAGGGGTCTCCATCTAGAATCCAGAGTGTGACCAACACCCAGAATCTCAAGGGCAGGGCTACTGCCTACATGGTCTCAGAGAACACAGGATTATTTTCAAGCCTTGAGGGCTAATGTAACGTGTTCTGCTAACCTGCTTGGTGTCTGCCATACTTTCTTTCCTTCCAATTTTTTCCATCTGTAATGGAAATGTCTAGCTTGTACCTGCTCCACCATTGTACCATGGAAGCAGATAACTTGTATCCTAGGCTCCACAGATGAAGAGGAATTTTTGGATTTTGGACTTGGAGTTAAGACTTTTGCTATGATATAATGGGGGTAAATGTGTTTTACATGTGTCAAGGACATTAATCTGGGGGGGGAGGGCCAAGGGGTGGAATGTCATGGATTGAATTGTGTCTCCCAAAAATGTGTGTCAACTTGCCTAGGCCACGATTCCCAGTATTATGCAATTGTTCAGCATTTTGTCATCTGATGTGATTTTCTTATGTGTTGTAAATCCTACCCCTGTGATGTTAATAGACAGGATTAGAGGCAGTTATGTTAATGAGGCAGGACTCAAGCTACAAGACTAAGATGTGTCTTAAATCAATCTCTTTTGAAATACAAAAAAAAGCCAGCAGAGAGACAGGGGGAGTTCATACCACCAAGAAAGCAGCACCAGGAGCACAGCATGCCCTTTGGACCCGGGGTTTCTGCACTGAGAAGCTCCTAGACTGGGGAAGATTGTTGACAAAGACCTTCCCCGAGAGCCGAAAGACAGAGATAGCCTTTCCCTGAAGCTGGTACTCTCAATTCAAATTTCTAGCCTACTAGACTGTGAGAGAATAAAATTCGCTTTGTTAAAGCCATCTACTTGTGGTATTTCTGTTATAGCAGCACTAGAAAACTAAGACAGAATGTCAGAAGTTTTGCCATCCTTGCTTCTAAGGAGCATTCTGGCTGTACTTCTTCCAAGACAGATTCATTTGTTCTTTTGGCAGCGTATGGTATATTCAATATGCTTCACCAACACCAAAATTCAAAGGCATCAATTTTTTGGTCTTCCCTATTCATTGTCCAGCTTTTACATGCATATGAGGTGACTGAAAATACCATGGCTTGGGTCGGGCCCACCTTAGTCCTTAAAGTGACATCTTTCCTTTTTTAACACTTTTGCAACAGATTTGCCCGATGCAATGTGCCATTTGATTTCCTGACTGCTGCTTCCACGGGCATTGATTGTGGATCTAAGTAAAATGAAATCCTTGAAAACTTCAATCTTTTCTCTGCTTATAATGATGTTTACTGGTCCAGTTGTGAGGAATTTTGTTTTCTTTACGTTAAGGTGTAATCCATACTGAAGGGTGTGGTCTTTGATCTTCATCAGTAAGTGCTTCCTCTTTGCTTTCAGCAAGCAAGGTTGTGTCATCTGCATAACGCAGGTTGCTAAGGAGTCTTTCTCCAATTCTGATGCCCTGTTCTTCATATAGCCCAGCCTCTCGGATTATTCGTTCAGCATACAGATTGAATAAGTTTGGTGAAAGAATACAACCCTGACACACACTTTTCTTGACTTTAAACCATGCAGTATCCCCTTGTTCTGTTTGAATGACTGCCTCTTGATCTATATATCGGTTCTGCATGAGCACAATTGTTCTAGAATTCCCATTCTTTGCAATGTTATCCATAATTTGTTATGATCCACACAGTCAAATGGCTTTGCATAGTCAATAAAACAAAGGTAAACATCTTTCTGGTAGTCTCTGCTTTCAGCCAAGATCCATCTGACATCAGCGATGATATCCCTTGTTCCATGTCCTTCCCTGAATCCAGCTTCAATTTCTGGAGTTCCACGTCAATGTACCACAAGCGTTTTTGAATGATCTTCAGCGAATTTTACTTTTGTGTGATATTAATTATATTGTTTCATAATTTCTGTATTCTGTTGTATCACCTTTCTTTGGGATGGGCACAAATACAGATTTCTCCCAGTAGTTGAACAGGTAACTGTCTTCCAAATTTCTTGGCATATATGAGTGAGCACTTCAAGAGCTGCATCTGTTTGCCGGAACACCTCAATTGGTGTCCTGTCAATTCCTGGAGACTTGTTTTTTACCAATGTCGTTAGTTACCAGCCATACCTCTTAACCACTGCACCACCTGGGCTCCAACAACAGGCATGGATGTTAGGATTTATGATGGTAGTGCAGCAGTTAAGAACTTGGCTGCTAACCAAGAGGTCGGCAGTTCAAATACACCAGCTGCTCCTTGGAAACCCTATGAGGCAGTTCTACTCTGTCCTACAGGGTCGCTATGAGTTAGAACTGACTTGACGGCAATTAACAACAACAACAAATTTGGGGGGACACAATACAATCCTTAACATTTATTGCTTTCAAAGGAAGCTACTCAATTCATAAATATCTTAAATTCTCCATAGGTTTCTAGTGATTTTTTGCATATTTTGGAAAGAGTATGAGTGAAACAGAATTGCAATCTGGTTTGGTATAACCCAAAAACCCAGTCCCATCGAGTCAATCCCTACTCATAGCAACCCTACAGGACAGAGTAGAACAGCCCCATAGAGTTTCCAGGGAGCACCTGGCAGATTTGAACTGCCGACCCTTTTGTTAGCAGCCGTAATACTTAACCAGTACACCACCAGGGTTTCCCTGGTTTGGTATAGACCACATAAAAACCAAGTAAGCATACCAAGTACTCACACAGAGGGAGCCCTGACTTGAGTCCCTGTTTTCAACCTATTGTGGCCATCTCCTGCTTCATTGGATAGCAAGTTTTTTATAGTTTACTTTTATGGTAGTCATTCATCTTACTTTTATTTGAATCCTAACTTGGTAAAACTAAACACCCAACACCCTAGCTCCAGTGACAGTATTCTTAATGCACGATAACGGAAAGGTTTAAGGTACATAAATAATTTGAAGCATAAAACATTGTTCTTCTAGATCTCTTGTTCCTTGATTTTGCAGAAACTTGTAATTACTCTTACTCCATTTTCATTTTATAGTCTTTAGTAATGGTTTTTCTTTCACTGCACATTATAAAGATCATGGTATTTGAGATAAAATTCTGAAGAATATAAAAGCGTTGTTAGAAAAGTAACTTCACCCTTCCAGTGCCACCTCCCCTTCCATTCTCAGCTCCTTAGAGAGACTTATGCTAAAAGTAATCGCGGTAGCAGCAGCAGAGATTTCCGATGCATTATCTGCTTTAATGGTTTTATGTATGCTTTTTTTGTAATGGTATGGAACCACATGTCTGTACTATGCATATTAAAAAAAAAAAAACCAAACCCACTGCTGTTGAGTCGATTCCGACTCATAGTGATCCTACAGAACAGAGTAGAACTGCCCCATAGAGTTTCTAAGGAGCGCCTGGTGGATTGAAACTGCCCATCTCTTGGTTAGCAACCATAGTTCTTAACCACTACACCACCAGGGTTTCCAAATATGCATACGGTACTGTTTTATTGCTTCTGTAATGATCTTAAGCCACAGACGCATAAGTTACTTGTAATGTAACTTAGAAGCACAAAATTTCTTTATTTAGACATACAAGTCTGTGAATGTGGTAAACGGCCTTTTAGTTGTCTTTGCCCGTGCACTGTGATAACACATAGTTAATCTTTGTAAACTACTTTTGAGACATGTCATAACCTCCCTCATCTCTAAACCTTGAGGAATAGACATGATAGTAAATAACCTCCCTAATTTCTTAAGCTTGAATATTCTACATTCAGCTGATCTCTAACCCTAAGAAAATGTAACATACTAATCTTTGATGTCACACGTGAGGCCAGGTAAGACGTTCATGTATAATGAACGTCCACTCATCTGATGACAGAAGGCAGAGACAGAGTCACCTCTCAACTCTGGCATCCTCCCAAGAGGAGACCCGGACAGAGCGGAGGCTGAGGCTGCCTGCTGCCACCATCCCCAGACCCCAGGTGAAGGGTCTCCGCCACGTCGTGGTCAAGCCCTCCTCCCAGACTACTGGTAAGAGGCAAATCCCTGAAGTCTAAAGACTTGGACTCCACCCGCTGAATAAACACAGGGACTGTAATTGTTCATTCTGACTCTCAGGTTCTAAGTGACTGTTGAGAGGTCTTACTTTCGTGCCTTACAATGACTACCTTGCAAGAAACTAAACGAGTTTCTGCACATCAAAGCCGAGCACTGGACTTATTTCAAAAGAAGATCCTACAAGACAAACGGTAATGTTGAACCCGGAAACCCTGGTAGGGCGGTAGTTAAGAGTTCCGCTGCTGACCAAAAGGTCGGCAGTTCAAATCCATCAGGCGTTCCTTGGAAACCCTATGGGGCAGTTCTACTCTGTCCTGCAGGGTCGCTATGAGGCGGAATCGACTCCACCACAAGGGGTTTTTGCGTTGAACCCTGGCATGCGCGACGGCGTCCTGGCGTCATTCCGCGCCATAGGTTAGTGATAGAGTCAAAGCAGGCCTCACAGTCTAGCGTCTGTCAGGGTCGCCACCACGATCTGAGGTACCACTCGAGCCCCCCGGGGCCCTCGCCAGCACCGCCCCCCGGACTGCGCACGCGCTCCTCCCCGAGCGCAAGGCCGGAAGTCAGGGCGCGAGAGGTGGGCCTCCGCCCGCGTGTTTCCTTTGTCCCGCCTCCTCGCCCCTACGTTCCAATCACTTCACCGTCGGCTTAGGGTTCGGTTTCCGGTCCTCCCGTGGGCTGGTTTCCGTCTTCCGGTCTGTGGGCCCCGGCCGTGCGCCGGATCGAGTGCCCGCCGGTGCCCAGGCCCCGGGTTTCCAGTCCCACGTGCCGGCGCCTGGCAGTCCCATGGCCGCGCCCCTGGCCGCGGTCGTGGAGCTGGGCTTCGCGGAGGAGGCGCCGCCGTGGCGCCTGCGGAGCGCGCTCTTCCCCAGCAAGGTGGGAGGGCGGCCTGCGTGGCTGGGCGAGGCGGGGCTGCCGGGGCCGGCGGCGCTCTCCTGCCCGCGCTGCGGACGCCCGCCCGCCTTCCTGCTGCAGCTGTACGCGCCGCTGCCCGGCCGCGCCGACGCCTTCCACCGCGGCCTCTTCCTCTTCTGCTGCCGCGACCCGTCCTGCTGCGCCGGCCTGCGCGGTGAGGGCGCCCGGGCGCGGCGGGCTTGCGCCGGGGGCCGGGGCGGCGGGGCTCGCGCCGGGGGTCGGGGCGGCGCGGCCGGGTGGGGAGGCGCGGCCGGGTGGGGAGGCGCGGCGGGGACGGTCCCCCTGGATCTCAGGTCCAGGTTTTCTCTTGGTTTCCTTTTTATTTGTGTTCTGGAGCAGCTGTTACGTGCACTCATGCTTACGGTTTGGGTTTGGGTTATTACGTGCACAGCGTTAACGTTCTCGCGGCGCTTGGATGAACGATGGCAGTACCTCCCCGCTTCCCTGTGGAGCCCGCACTGTTCACACTTGACCCTGTGTCCTCCAGAGGTGTCCTGTGCGTTAGGGAAGGGACATGGGTTTACAAAGCCTCGGTCAGTGAAAACTAGATGAGGGCTGTTACGTTCAGGTAGAAAAGTGGACCCCAATAGCTTTTTCACACTCCGGCAATCTGGTTAACCATTAGCCTTCTTCACTTGACACGCTCCCAGGAGCCAACCTCCATCCGCACAGATTGAGTTTCTGAATGTTTAGAAGTTTCTTGTTCTTTTCTATTTAAGTTTTTGCCATTCTCTTCTTCCAGAAAGTTAGCTCCCTGAGAGGAAAATCTTCCTCTTATTTTGCTTTATTTTTATAAGTGAGCGTCTTTTCAGTCTTGTGTATGAGTTCAAATGTTTATGAAACTGAATTGCTGTATTATCTTATTGAAAATATAATTTTTTTCCTCATCGTGTCTTAGTTTTTAGGAATCAGCTACCCAGGAAAAATGACTTTTATTCCTATGAACCACCTTCTGAAGAGCCTCCCCCAGACACGGGAGAATCTGTGTGTCTCCAGCTCAAGTCTGGTGTTCATCTCTGCCGGGTATGCGGCTGCTTGGCCCCCAAGACATGCTCCAGGTGCCACAGGGCGCGTTACTGCAGCAAGGAGCACCAGACCCTGGACTGGAGGTGGCACAGGCAGGCCTGTGCGCAGACAGGTGAGGCTCATCCTGGTCACTCTCAGGTCTGCAGCTTCTGTCTCTTCGAGGACAAGTGTAAGAGTTAACATGAGGAAAGATGGAGCACTTTCAGGATTTTCACTGCTGGCCACATGAGCATGCTGGTGGTGCGTAGCTGGGGCTGTCCTGACCTCTGCAGGCTCAAAGGAGGGTCTGGCTGCCATGGCAACTTAGACACTCCAAACATAGAAGCCGTCAGTTTCTCTGAGGATCCTCTCACCTTTGAGAGAAAACATTGCATTAAAAATTATGATTTTCGTTTCTATTTCCTTTTTGGATTTAAAACTTTGCGCTTGTTTCTAATCTTGACTCACCTCCCTCAGGCTGATGCAGCCCAAGTACCAGCTTCAGAGAGGGTGGGAGTGTCTGATCATCATGTATAGAATAATGAATAACTGATGTATTGACTTTAATGTGGTCACTAATTTTTGTACTACGTGAACAGGTAAAGTAAGGAGAGTTTTTATAGTTTGTAACTTTATTTTGCAAAACCTGCTGGTTGTAAAGAAATTCAGAAAATGCAGAAGCGTATTTAAGGAAAACACCTATCCCCTCCTCAGTTCTGTGTCTGGCCACCTGTTGGGTTCATTGTTTCCTTCCAGGTGTTTTTGAGTGTATGCACAAAAACATGTCTTAGTAAAAATTAATTATGTTTTATACATTTTATAAATTCCCCATCTCAATGAAAAGTTTGTCATAGTCATTCTTCCATGTTAAAGAATAACTCAGACGTTACGGAGTCATCAGATTTGTCACAAGACAGTCAGAAACAGTTTATGACGGGAGAGAAAAAAGAAACAAAACTTGACAGATTCTTGGTGCAGTAACTAGGTTACAGCAGACTGATGAGCTGCCTGGGTCCCTGTGTGGTACAGACGGTTAATACGCTCAGCTGCTAACTGAAAGGTTGGAGGTGTGAGTCCACCCAGAGGCGCTTCAGAAGAAAGGCCTGGCGAGCTACTTCTGGAAGATCACAGCCACTGAGAGCGCTGCGGAGATCAGTTCTACTCGGAAATACGTGGGGTTGCCATGAGTTGAAATCAGCTCGGTGGCGGTTGGTTACTGGTTGATGAGCTGTTGGGTAGCATTGTGGACTGTGGACACCCTGATTCTGAGCATGCCAGCTGCAGTCGTGAGACCAGTCTCATCTGTTCACAATTCTCCGGAGTAGTGTCTTCCCATTAGCACATCCACCATCGTTAAACCAAGTTGCCATATGCCTTGCCAGGCTTTTTAATTGTAATTGTGTGAAAATCTTAGGTACCGTTTATGGAAAGGTCTAAGTGGAGTTCCAGAGAGGTTGTGCTGATTTAATTGCTGTTCATAGTTTCTGGGAGCACCCTTTTCTGTGCTAAACTGTTTAAAGAGAGAAGGTTTTAGTTTTTACTGTGCTTTAAGTGAAAGTTTACAAACCAAGTCAGCCTCTCATACAAAAATTTATATACATCTTGCTATATATTCCTAGTTGCTTTCCCTCTAATGAGACAGCACACTCCTTTCTTCCACTCTGTATTTTCCTGTCCATTCGGTCAGCTTCTGACCCCCTCTGCCCTCTCATCTCCTCTCCAGACAGAAGCTCCCCACAGAGTGTCATGTGTCTACTTGATACAGGAAGCTCACTCTTCACCAATATCATTTTCTATCCCATAGTCCAGTGTAATCCTTGTCTGAAGAGAAGGGAATGGTTCCTGTCTTGGGCTAACAGAAGGTCTGGGGACCATGACCTCTGGGGTCCTTCTAGTCTTAGTCATACCATTAAGTCTGGTCTTTTTACAAGAATTTGGGGTCTGCATCCCACTACTCTCCTGCTCCCATCAGGATTCTTTGTTCCTTGTCAAGGTAGTCATTGGTTGCAGCCAGGCACCATCTAATTTTTCTGGTCTCAAGCTGATGTAGTCTCTGGTTTGTGTGGCCCTTTCTGTCTCTTGGGCTCATAATTACCTTGTGTCTTTGGTGTTCTGCATTCTTCTTTGCTCCAGGTAGGTTGAGACCAATTGATGCCTCTTAGATGGCTGCTTGCTAGCGTTTAAGACCCCAGATGCCACTCTCCAAAGTGGGATGGAGAATGTTTTCTTAATAGATTTTATTATGCCAACTCACTTAGATGTCCCCTGAAACCATAGTCCCCAAACCCCTGCCCCTGCTACGCTGGCCTTTGAAACGTTCATTCAGGAAACTTCTTTGCTTTTGGTTTAGTCCAGTTGTGCTGACCTCTCCTGTACCGTGTGTTGTCTTTCCCTTCACCTAAGATAGTTTTTCTCTACTGTCTAATTAGTGAAAACTCCTCTCCCTCCCCGCTCATAACCATCAGAGAATATTTTCTTCTCTGTTTCAACTATTTTTCGCGTGCTTATAGTAGTGGTTTCATACAATATTTATCCTTTTGCAACTGACTAGTTTCATTCAGCATAACGCCTTCCAGATTGCTCCATGTTACGAAATGTTTCACAAATCCGTTATTGTTCTTTATCAACGTGTAGTATTCCATTGTGTGACTATACCATAATTTATTTATCCATTCATTTGTTGATGGCCACCTTGATTGCTTCCATCTTTTCGCTATTGTAAACAATGTTGCAGTGAACATGGGTGTGCATATATCTGTTCGTGTAAAGGCTCTTATTTCTCTAGGGTGTGTTCCAAGGAGCAGGTTTGCTGGATCATGTGGTAGTTTTGTTTCTAGCTTTTTAAGGAAGCGCCAAATCGATTTCCAAAGTAGTCGTACCATTTTACATTCCCACCAGCAGTGTATAAGTGTTCCAGTCTCTCCACAGCCTCTCCAACATTTATTATTTTGTGTTTTTTGGATTAATGCCAGCCTTGTTGGCGTGAGATGGAATCTCACTGTAGTTTTGATATGCATTTCTCTAATGGCTAATGATCGTGAGCATTTCCTTGTGTATCTGTTAGCTACCTGAATGTCTTCTTTGGTGAATTGCCTATTCGTATCCTTTGCCCATTTTTTAATTGGGTTATTTGTCTTTTTGTAGTTGAGTTTTTGCAGTATCATGTAGATTTTAGAGTTCAGATGCTGATCGGAAATGTCATAGCTAAAAACTTGTTCCCAGCCTGTAGGTAATCTTTTTACTGTTCTGATGCAGTTTTTGGGTGAGCTTAGGTGTTTGATTTTTAGGAGCTCCCAGTTGTCTAGTTTTTTTCTGCATTGTTAGTAATGTTTTGTATACTGTTTATGCCATGTATTAGGGCTCCTAGTGTTGTCCCTATTTTTTCTTCCATAATCTTTACTGTTTTAGATTTTACATGTAGGTCTTTGATCCATTTGGAGTTAGTTTTTGTGCATAGTTGTGAGGTATGGGTCTTGTTTCATTTTTTTTGCAGATAGATACCCAGTTATGCCAGCACCATTTGTTAAACAGACTGTCTTTTCCGCATTTAACTAACTTTGGGCTTTTGTCAAGTATCAGCTGCTCATATGTGGATGGATTTATGTCTGGTTCTCAATTCTGTTCCGTTGCTCTATGTATCTATTGTTGTACCAGTGCCAGGCTGTTTTGACTCCTGTGGCGGTATAATAGGTTCTAAACTCAGATAGAGTGAGGCCTCCCACTTTGTTCTTCTTTTTCAGTAATGCTTTGCTTATCCGGGGCCTCTTTCCCTTCCATATGAAGTTTGTGCTTTGTTTCCCCATCTCATTAAAAAATGTCGTTGGAATTTGGATCGGAATTGCATTGTACCTGTAGGTGGCTTTTGGTAGAATAGACATTTTTGCAATGTTGTTTTCCTATCCATGAGCAAGGTATGTTTTTCCTCTTTTGTAGATCTCTCCTGGTTTCTTGTGGTAGTGTCTTGTAGTTTTCTTTGCATAGGTCTTTTACGTCTCTGGAAAGATTTTTTCCTAAGTATTTTATCTTCTTGGGGTCTACTGTAAATGGTATTGATTTCGTGATTTCCTCTTCGATGTTCTATATGTTGGTGTAGAGGAGTCCAACTGATTTTCATATGTTTGTCTTGTATGCTGATACTCTGCTGAACTCTTCTATTAGTTTCAGTAGTTTTCTTGAGGATTATTTAGGATTTTCTTTGTGTAAGATCATGTCATTTGTGAACAGAGATGCTTTTACTTCTTTTTTACCAATCTGGATGCCTTTTATTTCTTTGTTTAGCCTAATTGCTCTGGCCAGGATCTCCAGCACAGTGTTGAATAAGAGTGGTGATAAAGGGCATCCTTGTCTGGTTCCCAATCTCAAGGGGAATGCTTTCAGACTTTCTCCATTTAGGATGATGTTGGCTGTTGGCTTTGTATAAATGCCCTTTATTATGTTGAGGAATTTTCTAAAGAGAGAAGTTTAATGGACTTGTGTTCTGCCCTTCAGTCCTCTGCCTGTTTACATTTTCTCTAGGATGGCTTATAAACGTGTAACCAAGCAACCAGACCTGAGTCATGGGTGTTTGTTGACCCACAGAGTGGTTCACACAGAGATTTCATATAAAGGGTCAGAAGTCTTGGCTTGCTTAAAAGGTAGACCTAGCAGTGCTGGGAATTTTCTAAAGAGAGAAGTTTAATGGACTTGTGTTCTGCCCTTCAGTCCTCTGCCTGTTTACATTTTCTCTAGGATGGCTTATAAACGTGTAACCAAGCAACCAGACCTGAGTCATGGGTGTTTGTTGACCCACAGAGTGGTTCACACAGAGATTTCATATAAAGGGTCAGAAGTCTTGGCTTGCTTAAAAGGTAGACCTAGCAGTGCTGGGCTCACCTCCACTTGGCTACAGTTTTTTGGAGCTGAAGACCAGCTGTACCCAACCACAGGCCTGTCTTCTCCAGTCACCCTTTAGTCTCCCAATGTTCCTTGTAATATGTTATCAATGACAACAGAAAACCCAAAGTAATGGTGATTGAAATAAGATCAAGTTTAGTTCTCACACATGAGAGTCCAGTGGCAGTCAGACTGGGTGGGGTGGTGCTTCACAGTGTGGAGGACTCACTCCTTCTACCTGTGTATCTTTAATTTCCAAGGTTGCTCATGGCCCAAAATGGCTACTGCAGCTTCAGCCATTAGGTTCACACTCCAGGCAATAGGAAAAAGGGCCCAAGACCCTCTTTCTCTGAGGACACTTCCTGGAAGTCTCAGCAACCATTGTGTTTTCGTCCCATGGGTCAGGGCTTTGCGACACAGCCACCCTGGGGGCATGGAGGCTGGGAGCTATGTTCTGGGAGGCAGCGTGTCCCACTAAATATCAGAGATTTTTTTTGTTATGGAAGAAAGAGAGGGGGTAAGGACTACAGCAATCACCCTTTCCTGTCCTGCTGGCATTTTGTTTTTATGGTAAATGAATACTTCTTAGTGCCCACATCTCTACCAAAGATGGGAAGACAAAGACAGAGGTAGGGAACTGATGGTTTCTAAGACCCAGTTTACTCCACTTATTCCTGCTTCTAGGCTTACCCTGTCACAGGTATTTAGCTTATGACCCTTAAGGTAAAATGCAGAAACAGCGTATGTTAATTTGTTAAGAAAAACTGCTAAGATTGGGAATATGGTGTGTTGGAAATAGGAAATTGCTAGATCACCTTCAAAAGTAAGCAACTACTAACGATGCTAACAACTTTTGTTTTAGGTGATGTAGCTGATACAATTCCAGGCCACAACTTTCTCTTTCCAGAGTATGAGATTGTAATAGAAACAGAAGATGAGGCCCCTCCTGAGGTTTTGGAAGAGGAAGATGACGTGGAGCCTGTTGGGAGCATGGGTAAGGAGTCAGTCTCAGAACTAAGTAGTTCAGCATAATGTCAGAAAGGAAGCTCTCAGGGTGATGAAGAGATGGGCGGGAGCCACACCCTCTGATTTCAAGTACTGCCTCAGGGGAGGACCCCTTTCCTTGCCCTCCCCGCCCCCGCCCCGGCACAGGTCAGGCACTCTGGTTGCCTGCGGAGGAGACATGTCGAAACGGAGTGTCTAGATGGGCAGGCCGCACAGGACAGTGGACCCTGGGTGCATCCACCTGGGCCCAGGGTTCGTCTCAGGTGGAGGAGGACCCCATGGGCACCCGGCACATTGCTGGCCTGTGCCAGGGACCCTGAGGGGAAGTTTCTCTCCCACTTTCAGACTGTGGAAATGTGTTAAAATGGCATGGTGGGGGCATCTGACCTCCTTTAATTTCACAAGGGGGAAGGAGAATTAGGATCGACAGCCCAAGGCTGATCATGTGAGGCAGAGGTCAGAGGTCAGATGTACCTCCTCTCTCCTCAGCCTTAACCGGTTCTGACACAGCTGTCCCACCCACAGCACTCTCCTCTGCTGAGTTTGATCATTTGTTGTAGTGGCCACACAGAACTCACAGACCATAATCACATTTTATGGGGTTTATTAGGGAAGTAGCAGGTTACAGTTCAGGCTCAGGCATGTTCAGGACACAGTTCTTCCAATCAGGACAGCCTCTTCTCAGTCGTGCCTGCAGGCAGGTCTCTGTGTTCCCCGGCCCCATGACTTGGCCTCTGCACTGAACCTGGCTCCACCAAGTGCCCAGAGGCAACCTACTCTGCCAGCAAGCCTCCTGCCCGGAAGTGCTCAGCTTTCACACTTTGCAGGCCAGGAAGCCCACTGCACCATCTCCTTCTGGTCTCCTGCCAGTTACCTGCCTCTGCTGCTGCCATTTCTCTGCCACTGCTTCCCACTGTCTTTGGTGTTACAGCTCGCTCTCTCTTTCTGTCAGTCTCCTGGTTCCAGAATCTTCTCAATGCAGGAATCCTGGATCCAAAGGATGCGCTGCACTCCTGGCTTCTTTTGGTGGCAGTGAGAACGTCTCCTCTCACCTCCGAGATGGCTCATTTTAAGCCTAGTGGGGTTAGGGTTCCATATACCTTATTTTCATGGTCCCACTCGATCATCGTGTGTGAGTCTAGAAAGGTCCTTTTAAATAATTGGCTGCACCAAAAGGTGTGGCTGTGGGTTTCTGGTGTGATCACCCAGGAAATGCACTCATAGCTGCAGCCTGCGCGCCTCTAGCTCATGCTCCCGCCTGGGCGCAAAACACCGCCTCATCACTATCCCAGCCGTAGCACAGTTGGAAATCTGCCCGTCTCACAGGAGAGGATGCTGATGTCTGGGTGACGCCTGGTCATGAGAATGGGGTCAAAACTGAGGTTTGAGCCGCTTGTCACTGGCTAGAACTTTCACTATCATGGCCGTTAAGTTAAAAGTCACTTTGTGAATTTTTAATTTACAGAAGTCACTCACTGCACACAACAGGCACATTGGGGTCCTGTTGCATGCCTGGTCTGGTGACCCACACTGTCAGCACTCAGCACACACGGTCCCCCACAGGATCCAACAGTCAAAGAAAGAGTGGATCTGTGTGCTGTGCAACGTGATGGCAGGGTGCCTGGGGCCCTGGGACATCACAGAGAACATGTTTGTTTCCATGTTGTTATGGATTGAATTGTGTCCCCGAAAAATGTGTGTCAACTGGGCTAGACCGTGATTCCCAGCGTTGTGTGATCATTCATGGTTTTGTCATCTGATGTGATTTTTCTGTGTGTTGTAAATCCTGCCTCTATGGTGTTAACGAGGCAGAACTCAACCTACAAGATCAGATTTTATCTTAAGTCAATCTTTTTTGAGTTATAAGAGAGAGAAGCGAGCAGAGAGACAGGGGGACCCCATACCACCAAGAAAGCAACACCAGGAGCAGAGCTTGGCATTTGGATCTGAGGTTCCTGTGCTGAGAAGCTCCTAGGCCAGGGGAAAAGGACTTTTCTCCAGAACCAACACAGAGAGAAAACCTTTCCTTAGAGCTGGCACCCTGAATATGGACTTGTAGCCTACTAGACTGTGAGAGAACAAATTTCTCTTTGTTAAAGGTATCCACTTGTATTTCTGTTATGAAAGTGCTAGATGACTAAGACAAGTGTATGTGTAAAAATGTTGGCTCACGACTCTTCAGACAGGGATTGGACTGGACTATGGGATAGAAAGTGATACTGGTGAGGAGTGGGCTTCTTGGATCAAGTAGATGCATGAGCCTATGCAGGCGGCTCCTGTCTGGAGGGGAGATGAGAGGGCAGAGGGGATCAGAAGCTGGCTGAATGGACACGAAAATAGAGAGTGGAGAAAAGGAGTGTGCTGTCTGATTAGGGGGAGAGCAACTAGAAGTGTATAGCAAGGTGTATATAAACTTTTGTATGAGAGACTGATTCGATTTATAAACTTTAACTTAAAGCACAATAAAAAAAAGTTGGCTCAGAGGCACTTGACCTCCTCTGACTTCACGAGGGGTACAGAGAATCAGCACCACCCCAAGGCTGACCCTGTGAGGCAGAGGTCACATGTGCCTCCTCTCTCCAATCCAATCTTTTTACCATTTCTAACACCACGTCCCTCCCACCGCACACTTTATACTTCTCTGTTCGGTTCAGTCATTCATTGCAGTGGCTACACAGAACTCACAGACCGTACTCACAGTTAATGGGGTTTATTAGGGTAGTAACAGGTTACAATTGAGAATCAGAAACGGCTCAGGATACAGTTCTTCCATCGGGACAGCCTCTTTTCAGCCATGCCTGGAGACGGGCCTCTTTCTGGCCTTGCCCCTTGCCCTGCCCTCTGTCCTGCTCGGGCAAGTGTTACAAAGCTCTTGAGCTCTGCTGATAAGCTGGGGGCGGGGGGGGTGGGCCACTCTGCCAGCAAGCTTTCTGCCCAAAGACACTGAGCTCTCACTCTCTGAGTGGCAAGCCTAGCTCCACCAAGTGCCTGAAGGCGCCCTACTCTGCCAGCAAGCCTCCTGCTTGAAGGTGCTCAGCTTTCTGACTCCGTGGGCCAGGAAGCCCATCATGCCGTCTCCTGCCGGTCTCCTGGTTCTGCTGCCTCTCTGCTACTGTTTCTCAACATCTCTAGCTATTTCCAGTATTATAGCTTCCTCTCTGTCTTCTGGGTCTAGGAGATTCTCAGCGCAGGGATCCTGGGTCCAAAGGATATGTATGCTTTGCTCCCATATCTTCTTTTCGGTGGTAGTTAGGTCCGCCCATTCTGCCTCTAGGGTGGCTCATTTAAACCTAGCAGGATGGCAAAACTGACCAATCCCCTCATTATGGTTCCATACACCTTATTTGCGTGGTCCCACCCAGTCATTTGGTGGGAGTTACAAGACCATATAAAAGTGATCCATCACACTACAGCATGTTACTGCTTACATTTTACAAAGAACAAACCATAAAAATGATTCTTTTTAGGGGAGGGGGGATGGAGGGGGTCAAGGATAGAGCTAGACTTTGAATATGCCTTATTCTTTGTGGGTTTACCTGTGGGACGGTATTTTACTCATCTAGTACTGCTATAACAGAAATAGCACAAGTGGATGGTTTTAACAAGGAGAAGTTTATTTCTTCACAATAAAGTAGACTAAAAGTCCAAATTCAGAGAGTCAGCTCCAGGGGAAGGCTTTCTCTCTCCTTTGGCCTTCTCATCCGTCTTCCCCCGCCTAGGAGCTTCTCCACACAGGGACCCCGAGTCCAAAGGACTTGCTCTGCTCCTGGCACTGCTTTATTGGTGGTATGAGGTCCCCCGTCTCTGTTCGCATCCCTTTGCTTTTATCTCTTGAGGGATAAAAGGTGGTACAGGCTACACCCCAGGGAAACCCCCTTTACACTGGATCAGGAATGTGACCTGGGTAAGAGTGTCACAGTTCTACCCTAATCCTCTTTAACGTAAAACTACAGTCTCAAAACGGAGGATAGCCACTCAATACTGGGAATCATGGCCTAACCAAGTTGACACATATTTTGGGGGGACACAATTCAATCCATGACAGATGGTGCAAATATCTTAACAATTAAAAAGTAAAGTTAAATTTTAAAAGCAGTCCTAACAATCCCAAGTACATGAAACATGAAGCTGTGCATCGAATTAGCTGTAGAGTCTGGTGTACAGAAAATTCAGTGGCTTCGAGACACTTTAGTTTGGCGGTGTATCCCTGTTGGAATACACCTGAGGAGAAAAGAACAGAAGAGAACTCTTAGTGTTTTCATTGAATGTGTTGCTGCTGTTATTCCAAGGTGTGTGTTGGGGAGAAAAGCAAATGAGTCGTTTTGTCAGCGTTGTGGATTGAATTGTGTTCCCCCAAAATAGGTGTTACAAATGTTACTATACAGGCATACCTCAAAGATACTGCCCCTTCAGTTTCAGACCACCTCAATAAAGCAAATATAGCAATAAAGTGAGTCGCACGAATTTGTTTTTTTATTTTTATTGTGCTTTAAGTAAAAGTTTACAAATCAAGGCAGTCTCTTATACAAAAATTTATATACACCTTGCTACATACTCCTAGGAAACCCTGGTGGCTAAGTGGTTAAGTGCTACGGCTGCTAACCAAAAGGTCGGCAGTTTGAATCCCCCAGGCGCTGCTTAGAAACTGTATGGGGCAGTTCTACACTGTCCTATAGGGTCGCTATGAGTCGAATCGACTCGACGGCAGTGGGATATACTCCTAGTTGCTCTCCCCCCAGTGAGACAGCACACTCCTCTCCACCCTGTATTCCCGTGTCCATTCAGCTACCTTCTGTCCCCGTCTGCCTTCTCATCACACAAAGTTTTTGGTTTCCTGGCACATGTAAAAATTATGTTTATGCTACACCATAGCGCATTAAGTGTACGATAGCATTATGTCTAAAAAAATGTACATACTTCAGTGAAAAAGTACCTTATTGCTAAAAAAAATGCTAACCATCTGTTATGGATAGAATTGTGTCCACCAAAAATATGTGTCAACTTGGCTAGGCCATGATTCCCAATATTCTGTGATTGGCCACCATTTTGTCATTTGATGTGATTTTCCTAAGTGTCGTAAACCCCACCTCAGTGATGTTAATGAGGCAGGATTTGAGACAGTTATGTTACTGAGGCAGGGCTCAATCTACAAGATTAGGTTGTATCTTGAGTCAGTCTCTTTTGAAATATAAAATAAAAGAGAAGCCAGCAGAGAGACCAGGACCTCGTTACCACCACACAAGAAGAGCCAGGAGCTCACGTCCTTTGGACCCAGAGTCTCTGCCCTGTACAGCTCCTAGACTGGGGGAAGATTGATGACAAGGACCTTCCCCCAGAGCCGACAGAGAGGGAAAGCCTTCCCTTGGAGCTGGCTTCCTGAATTCGGACTTCTAGCCTACTAGACTGTGAGAGAGTAAATATCTGTTTGTTAAAGCCATCCACTTGCGGTGTTTCTGTTACAGCAGCACTAGATGACTGAGACACCATCATCCGAGCCTTCAGTGAGCCTTAATCTTTTGTCGGTAGAGAGTCTTGGCTCGATGTTGATGGCTGCTGACTGGTCAGAGTAGGGGCTGCTGAAGGTAGGGGTCGCTGTGGCGATTGCTTAAAATAAGACAGCAGTGAAGTTTGCCATATTGGTCGATACTTCCTTTCATCAAAGAGTTTTCTGTAACAAGTGATGTCTTTTGATAGCATTTTAACCAGTTAACAACTTCTTTCACAAATTGAGTCAGTTGTCTCAAATCCTGTTATTGCTTTATCATCTAAGTTTATGTAATGTTATAAATCCTTTGTTGTAATTTCAACAATGTTACAGCATCTTCACCAGGCATAGATTCCATCTCAAGAAACCGCTTTCTCTGCTCATCCATAAGAAGCAATTCCTCATCCGTTAAAGCCTTGTCGTGAGATTGCAGCAGTTCAGTCACATCTCCAGGCTCCACTTCTGTAATCCTAGTTCTCTTGCTCTTCCCACCACATCTGCAGATCCTTCCTCCATTGAAGTCCTGAGCCCCTCAAAGTCATCCGTGAGGGTTGGAATCAACTTCCATTTGCCTGTTAATGGTGATATTTTGACCCCCCATGAATCATGAATATTCTTAATGGCATCTAGAATAGTGAATCCTTTCTAGAAGGTTTTCAATTTACTTTGCCCAGATCCTTCAGGGGAATCACTATCTGTGGCACCTATAGCCTTACAAAATATATTTCTTAAAAAGACTCAAGTCGAAAAAACTCGTTGATCCATGAGCTACAGAATGGATATTGTGTTATCAGGCATGAAAACAACATTAATCTCCTTGTACCTCTCCATTAGGGCACTTGGGTGACCAGGTGCATTGTCAGTGAGCAGTAATATTTTGAGAGGAATCTTTTTCTGGGCACTAGATCTCAACAGTGGGCTTGAACTATTCAGTAAACCATGTTGTAAACAGATGTACTGTCATCCAGGCTTCCTTGTTCCATTTGTAGAGCACAGGCAGAGTAGACTTACCATAATTCTTAAGGGCCCTAGGAATGGTAAACTAGCATTAGCTTCAACTTAAAGTCACCAGCTGCATTAGCCCCTAACAGAAGAGTCAGCCTGTCCTTTGAATCTTTGAAGGCAGACATTGACTTCTCTCTAGCTGTGAAAGTCCTAGGTGGCATCTTTATCCAGCATAAGGCTGTTTCACCTACATTGAGAATCTGTTGCTTAGTGTAGCCACCTTCATCAGTTATCTTAGGTAGATCTTCTGGATAACTTGCTGCATCCGCTTGCACTTTTATGTTATAGAGACGGCTTCTTAATCCTTGTGAACCAACCTCTGCTAGGTGCAGACTTTTCTTCTGCAGCTTCTTCACCTCTCTCAGCCTTCATACAGTTGAGAGGGTTTTGCTGTGGATTAGACTTTGGCTTAAGGGAATGTTGTGGCTGGTTTGATCTTCTATCCAGACCACTAAAACTTTCCCCATATCACCAGTAAGGCTGTTTAGCTTTCTTATCGTTCATGTGTACACTGGAATAGCACTTTAGTTTCCTTCAAGGACTTTTCCTTTGCATTCACAACTTGGCTGTTTGGTGCAAGAGGCCTAGCTCTTGGCCTCACTCAGCTTTCAGCATAACTTCTTCTCTAAGCTTAATCATTTCTAGCTTTTGATTTAAAGTAAGAGACATGTAACTCTTGAATGCTTAGAGACCATCGTAGGGTTATTAGTTGGCCTAATTTCAATATTGTTGTGTCTCAGGGAATAGAGAGGCCCAAGGAGAGGGAGAGAGACAGGGGAACAGCCATAGACCTTCAATTTGTAAAAAAAAAAAAAGAAGGAAATAACCTTGAAGTGCAATAAAGGGAACATAATAAAAGGAGGTATGCCTGTACCTGTAGTTAAAATCCTTTTTGGGGATAGAGTTTTCTTTGTTATGTTAATCAGGTGGGATTAGTATAGGGTGTATTTTAAATCAATCTATTGAGACTTAAAAGAACAGATTAAGCAAGCAGAGAAAAGCAGAGATGGGAAAGATACAAGCCACATGATGGCCAAGGTACCTAGGAATAGAAAAAAGAAGTGTGGTGCAATTAATTACTTCTGTGTGTAGCCTTTCTAGCCATTGTCTCGTAAATCCCACCCAGGTGATTGGGTGGGACTGTGATAGGATAATTGTGGCCCACCAAAGTGGTTGGTCAGTTTTGCCTTAAAAGAGAACCAGTTCCAGAGTAGAGAGGAGGATCTTACCAAGGAAGAAGAGCAGGGAGCAGAGAGCACATCCTTTGGACCTGGGATCCCTGCCTTGAGTAGCTCCTGGAAGGAGGAGAGAATGAGCTATAACCCTGAAGACGGTGAGAAGTTGTGCCAGGAGAGGCCTGGCAGCAGTGAGGCAGCTCAGTGGGCTTCCTGGCCCATGGAGAGAGAAAGCTGAGTGCCAGCGAGCATAGTTGGGAAGAGGCTGTCCTGTTGGAAGAGCTGTATCCTGAGTGTTCTAGAACCTGAATTGTAACTGTTAGTTCCCTAATTAACCCCATAATCATGAATATGGTCTGTGAATCCAGTGTGGCCACTGCAGTGAGTTACTGAACCAAGTAGAGAAGTAGTGCTGTGCGAGGGACGGTTGGTGTCAGAATTAGTAAAGCTGGTGGACAAGTCCTCCCCCAGAGCAGACAGAGCAAGCCTCCCCTAGAGCTGACACCCTGAATTTGGACTTCTAGTCTCCTAAACTGTGAGAAAATAAATTTCTATTTATTAAAGCCACCCACTTATGGTATCTCTGTTATAGAAGCACTAGATAACTAAGACAGTTGGTGTTACTGAGAACTGCGGTTTTGGGCATGGGACAAAGATGTAGCTATAAGATTGAAGAGATTAAATAAAAACTCTGGAGGTCTGATTTTATATTGGAAATACCTGTATGAACTCATGATATGTTTTAGGTAAAATCTAAGATTTAGATAAATCTTTCCACGCTCTCTTCCCTGAAAAGGCCCAGAAACAATGGCTGATGCAGCCACAGTGGACCCCTGGGCCCTGGCAATGGCTTTTGAACACCATCTCTATTGGGCTGTGGCAACTCAGATGATTGGTCTCCTGTCATAAGGGTCCAGGGACCAGATGGAAAGGTCCCTGTTGGCAAAAGATGGACACTTTGAACATCAATCAGGATAATAACTGCATGGAGTGTTGTTAGGTGTCATCGAGTCACTTCTGGCTCATGGTGACCCTGTGTACAACAGAACAAAACACTGCCTGGTCCTGTGTTGTCCTCACAGTCATTGGTATGCTTGAGCACATTGTTGTAGCCGCTGTGTCAGTCCATCTCGTCGAGGGTCTTCCCCTTTCTCTCTGACCCTCTACTTTACCAAGTGTGATGTCCGTCTCCAGGGACTGGTCCCTCCTGAAAGCACGTCCAAAGTGTATGAGACAAAGTCTCACTATCCTTGCTTCTAATGAGCATTCTGGCTGTACTTCTTCAAGACAGATTTTTTTCGTTCTTCTGGCAGCCTAGGGTATGTTCAGTAGTCTTCACCAACACCATAACTCAAAGGCTTCAGTTCTTCTGTCTTCTTTATTCATGGCCAGCTTTTGCATGCGTATGAGGCGATTGAAAACACCATGCGTGGCTTGGGTCAGGTATACCTTAGTCTTTAAAATGCCATCTTTGCTTTTCAATACTTTAAAGAGGTCTTTTGCAGCAGATTTTCCCAATGCAGTGTGTCGTTTGATTCCTTGACTGCTACTTCCATGGGCATTGATTGTGGATCCAAGTAAAGTGAAGACCTTGACAACTTCAATCTTTTCTCCATTTTTCGTGATGTTGCCTATTGGCCCAGTCATGAGGATGTTTTCTTTATGTTGAGGTGTATTCCATACTCAAGGCTGTGGTCTTTGATCTTCATCTGTAAATGCTTCAAATCCTTCAGCAAGCAAGGTTGTGTCATCTGTACATTACAGGTTGTTAATAAGACTTTCTCCAGTCCTAGTGCTGCGCTCTTCTTCATATAGTCCAGCTTCCTGGATTATTTGCTCAGCATACAGATTGAAGGAGTACGGCGAAAGGATACAGCCTTGATGCACGCCTTTCGCGACTTTAAACCACACAATATCCCCTTGTTCTGTTTAAACGACTGCCTCTTGGTCTATGTACAGATTCTTCATGAGCACAATTAAGTGTTCTGGAATTCCCATTCTTTGCAGTGTTATCCACATTTTGTTATAATCCACACAGTCTAACGGCTTTGTATAGGCAGTAAAACACAGATAAACATCTTTCTGGTATTCTGTGCTTTCAGCGAGGATTCATCTGACATCAGTAGTGATATCCCTTGTTCCACATCCTATTCTGAATCCAGCCTGAATTTCTGCCAGTTCCCTGTCAGTGCTGCTGCAGCCAGTTTTGAATGATCTTCAGCAAAATTTTACTTGTGTGTGATACTGATATTGTTCAGTAATTTCCACATTCTGTTGGATCACCTTCCTTTGAAAGGGGTACAAATATGGATCTCTTCCAGTCGGTTGGCCAGGTAGCTGCCTTCCAAATTTATTGGCATAGACAAGTGACCACCTCCAGTGCCGCATCCATTTGTTGAAACGTTTCAGTTGATATTCCGTCAATCCTGGAGCTTTGTTTTTCACCGGTGCCTTCAGTGCAGCTTGGTCTTTCATCAGTACCATCGGTTCTTGATCATATGCTGCCTCCTGAAATGGTTGAATGTTTACCAGTTCCTTTTGGCACAGTGACTTTGTGTATTCCTTTCATCTTTTTTTGATGCTTCCTGCAACATTTAATATTTTCCCCATAGAAACTTTCAGTATTACAACTCCAGGCTTGAATTTTTTCTTCAGTTCTCTCAGCTTGAGAAATACCAAGTGTGTTCTTCCCTTTTGGTTTTCTATCTCCAGGTCTTTGCACATTTTATTATCATAATTCTTTGTCTCCTCAAGCTGCCCTTTGAAATCTTCTGTTTAGCCCTTTTACTTCATCATTTCTTCGTTTCACTTCAGCTACTCTGTGTTCAAAAGCAGCTTTCAGAGTCTCTTCTGACATCCATTTTGGTCTTTTCTTTCTTTCCTGTTTCTTCATTGACCTCTTCCTTTTTTCATGTAAGATATCCTTGATGTCGTTCTACGACTTGTCTGGTCTTTGGTCATTAGCTTTCAATGTGTGAAATATGTTCTTGAAAAAAAAAATTTTTTTTTTTTGAGGTGGTCTATAAATTTAGGTGGGATATACTCAAGGTCATATTTTGGCTCTCTTGGACTTGTTCTAAGTTTCTTCAACTGCACCTTGAACTTGCATGTGAACAGTTGATGGTCTGTTCCATAGTCAGCCCCTGGCCTTGTTCTTAACTGATGATATTGAGCTTTTCCATCATCTCTTTCCACAGTTGTGGTCAGTTTGATTCCTGTGTATTTCATCTGGCAAGGTCCACGTGTATAGTCACCATTTAGATTGGTGAAAAAGGTATTTGCATTGAAGAGGTTGTTGGTCTTGCAAAATTCTGTCATGAGATCTCTGGCATCATTTCTATCATCAAGGCCATGTTTTCCAACTACCAAACATTCTTCTTTTCCAGCTTTAGCATTCCAATCCCCAGTAATTATCAGCATGTCTTGATTGTATGTTTGATCAATTTCAGACTGCAGATGTTGGTAAAAACTTCAGTTTCTTCATCTTTGGCCTTAGTGGTTGGTGGCTTGATTTGACCAATAGTTGTTGTCGTAGGCTGAGTTCTCTAGAGAAGCAAAACTAATAAAGCATATAAATATTTATATAAAGAAGTTTATGCTAAGAAAACGGCTCATGACATAGAGGCTGGAATGTCCCAAATCTGTAGTCAGGCTGGAGGCTTCTCCTGATTCATATAGCCACGGGGGGTGGCAAACCTAAGATCAGTGGGTCAGGCACCAGGGCTCTTGCACACAGGCTGGGAAGACTAATCCCAAGATCTGCAGGCAAGACTGCAGGTAATCTGCTAGCTCAAGCCCAAGAACCAGAGGTCAGACGAGCAAGAGCCAGCTGCAGGATCCAGAGTGAGCAAAAGCTCACGAGAGTTGCCAGAGAGTCCACTTATATTTGATTCAGGCCACACCCCCCTAACGAAACTCCCTTTCAACAGATTGGCTACTCACGGCATATCCCATCATGGAGGTGATCACGTTATATCAAATCTCATTATGGAAAATGATCACATCATCATATGACTCCCAAACTACGTCATAACTGCCAAACCACTGAGAGTCATGGCCCGGCCAAGCTGACACACAACCTTAATGATGACAGTCATGGTAACTGGTCTTCCTTACAGGCGTATGGATTTTCTCCTGTCACTGACAGCGTTGCACTTCATGATAGATCTTGAAATGTTTGTTTTGGCAGTGAATGCCACACCATTCCTCTTCAGTTTGCCATTCCTAGAATAGTAGACCATAAGATTGTCTGATTCAAAATGTCCAACACCAGTCCATTTCGGCTTACTGATGCCTGGGATATCCATGTTTACATGTTCATTTTTGAAGACCTCTTATTTTCCTAGGGCCATACTTCATACATTCCATATTCCAATTATTAATGGGTGTTTGCAGCTGTTCCTTCACATTTTGACTTGTGCCACATCAGCAAGTGAAGGTCTTAAAACCTTGTCTCCATCCACATCATTAAGGTCAACTCTAAGGAGGCAGCTCTTCCCCAGTCCTATTTTGAGTGCCTTGCAACCTAAGGGGCTCATCTCCCAACACTATATCAGACAGTGTTCCGCTGCTATTCATAAGGTTTTCACTGGCCAGTTTTTGCAGAAGTAGACTACTGGGTCCTTCTTCCTAGTCTGTCTTAGTCTGGAAGCTCAGCTGAAACCTGTCCACCATGGGTGACCCTGCTGGTATCTGAATACCAGTGGCCAGTTTTCCAATATCACAGCAACAGCAAGCCCCCACAGTACGACACACTGACAGATGCATGGATTAGAACACGTGAAGTATGTTTAAATTTATCAGTTCAAAATGGTAGTGACAAAACACCTCAGTGATGGTATTTGTAGGATACTGGCAGCAAACTCAGGATTTTGACCACTGGTAAATCAAGGGAAAGAACCAGGTGTTGAGCGAGTTTGTGGCTTTTTGTGATTTGTACTGGATTATCCACATATGGGATACGTCTGGGATTTACTTCAGAGTCACTGAGTTGGGGAGGAGGGACAGAGAGGAGGTGTACTGACCTGAGGCAGCAGTGTGGGAGCTGGTTGATAGGCACATGGCGGTCATCTGAGTATTCTTTCTGCAGTTGTATGTGTTCAAAATTCTCCCAAATAGAAAGTAAAACCAAAAAGGAAAATGCTTTCTGGAGTTGGCAGCCCGAGCTCAGGCTGTCTGGGTCCCGGTGGAGCGGCTGGGAGGAGGGTGCGGGGCCTGCAGAGGTTTGGTTGGCTGGAAGGAGACCTCGGGCCCTGGATCTGCGTCAGGAGGCCCCGAGTAAATGAACATACAAGGCGGGAACAGGTGTCTGATGCCTGAAGATACTTACACTGAAGGTCCATCTGGGTGGAAGGCACTAAAGTCTGGTGGCGGTTTAGCTGCAAAGCTGTTTGTTGCCGGCACATCCAAGCCCCCCTGGGCTGACACTTCTTATTTGAAGCTTCCAGGGAAGAGCCAGGAGGAGCTGGGTCGTGAGTTGGCCCTGGGGCCTCCGGGGGGTCAGGGTGGTTCCTCCAGCAGGGAAGTCTGCGGCTTTTATCACTGCTATGCTGATTGCAGCAGCATAAACCTGGCTGTTTAAAATGGGTCCCTCATGGGTGTGCATGGTTAAGTTGTGGACACTTTTCCTACCTTCATAATGGTATTGGTGATCTTCCAGGTGAAGCACTTGAGGAAGAATTGGAATCCATGGCAAAGCATGAATCCAGGGAAGATAAAATTTTCCAGAAGTTTAAAATGCAAATAGCCCTTGAACCTGACCAGGTAAGCTAGAACTCATCCTAAGGGTTACTGTGTTCTCACCAGGCCATGTTTCATGGGTGTGATCCATGAGGAGAAGTAACTGTGGTAAAGCTGTTCTGAAAGCCTCGCTTGCTGTCCTGTTACAGGTAGTCTGTGTAGAAAGGTGTTGGCAGTCCCGATCCATTTGACAGCCATTGAAAGACTAAAGGTTACGCTGTTCGCCATCTAGGATTCAATATATTGAGGCTTATTACATGCTCAACACCAGGGCATGGGGTAAATGGGAGTTTAGGGATAAATGGCAAGGAAAAAAAGATACATTTGCCCAGTTTCCAACAGGGACTTTTGGCTTATAAGACCAGCGTGTCAGCATGTTAACACAAAGACATTGGTTCTGTGAACAGAATACGGGCTTTGGAGTTGGAAGGACCAGGTGGCCTCCCACTCATCAGGTTTTAGTGAGCCTCTGACATCACCTTATCCACCAGGCGTAGAAACACAGGGTCCAGGTGCATGGTGAGCGCTCAGCACACGTGACTCCCTCCTGTTTTATTCCATCAGGATTACTCCCCTTCACTTCCCTCGTCATAAACTCGTGCATCACTAAAAACAAAGAGCACAGCTGAATTCCCGTGAACCAGCCACTGAGGCTAGTATACTCCAGGGCTTAGAGCAGGGACAGGTCTCGTCCTCCATGCTGAGGCAGTTTTCCTCAGTGCATGTGTTTTTGACAGTCAGTAGCTTATTATCACGAAATCTACCTGTGGTTGTAATTTTTACCCAAACACCTATGTCTCCCTGGGCACATGTCCCTTTGAATTTCTAAAGCTCCTGTGTTTGCATGAAGCTTGCCCTGTAGGGACAGAACTGGTTGTGGGGAAGCAAGTGGACCGGGTCCCTCCCCTGTAATTCCTGGAGGAAGCTGACTGTATGGAGTAGCGTAAGCATTGTTGGCCAGAACATAGGTGTTGGGGGTCCTCTGCACCGGTTGGCATTGGGGGCGCATCAGGGGAACCACCGCGAGGAGCCAGTGATGTCCGGCGAGGGGATGGGTGCTCCCGGCAACCGGTGGTGTGCGGCGGGGGTGCAAGCAGGCCTTCATTCCTACGTGGTCAGGTGTGCCCGTCAGCAGCTTCGGGGTGAGGCAGTGACGTTTGACCATGATCCTGGTTGGTTTCAGATTCTCAGGTATGGCCGTGGGGCTGCCCCCATCTGGATTTCTGGCGAAAATGTCCCTCAAGAGGAGGATATTCCAAATTGTCCTTGCGGTGCCAAGAGAATATTCGAATTCCAGGTATGACCTTAAAAGTATACGATCAGCCTGGTTACCTTTCTAGACACTTAAACTTTTGTCAAAGTATGCACACACACGGTGAAGTCGAGGCACGTGGAGGCACCCTGTGGTGAAGATGGAGTTCCCTGCACCTCTAGCCTGTCCCTGAAGAAGTCATCGTCCCTGCTTTTCTGGCAGGTATTTCTGCCTCTAAACACGCCTTTTCTGATATTTGTTACTTTGTTGCATCACCTCTGTGATGATAAGAACCATCTGCACAGTCTCTGTCTCTCCACCTCTTGTGTGGTTGCCGTTGTCTTTAGTGCCTCTGTTGTCATCTTGTCATTCTAAATGATACCGGGTCTGTCTTAGTCTCCCAGTGCTGCTGTAACAAACACCACAAGTGGGCAGCTTTAGCGAACAGAAATTTATTTTCTCACAGTTCAGGAGGCCAAAAGTCCACATTTAGGGTGCCTGTTCTGGGGGATAAACCTTGTCTCAGCTTCTTTAGTGTTCTTCTCCCTCTGCTTGGACCCTCTGTATGCGTGTCTGTGCCTGATCCGCCTTTATATCTCAGAAGTGATTGGCTTAAGACACACCTTACACTGATACGACCTCCTATTCCCTAATGGGATCACAGCCGCAGATACAGGGTTTAGGATTCCAACACACAGTTTTAGGGGACACAATTCAGTTTCCGTAATGTGTACTTTGTATTTTGCAAGATGAGTATCTTAGGACATACTCTAGTTAATATTGGCTGGTGAGTTTGTTAGGAGAACAAATGGATACAAGCATTTAGGTAAATGTCTTGTGCAAAGGGATTGTTAGCATCAAAGTCCACCAGGGTTGGGTGAAAATACCCTTCTTTCACGGGATTACAAAATAGTAAGTGATGCTTGTTTATGTCTTTGTGAAAAAGGAATTAGGAAGACTATCTCCAATACTCAGCTCAGTACTCACCATCAAAGCTGTCATCAAATACAAGTGGGCAAAGCATCTTTGAAGCACTTTTCCCTCATTCAAACTAGACTGCTGGCCTCTGAGGTCCCTTCCAGTCTGTGCAAACGTGGTCTTCCCCTGTGTCTCCCCTAGGCTAGGGTTTCTTCAGGTAAAGTGACAGCATCTGCTATTCACATCTTAACTAATACAAGATAAACTTGCCCAAACAGAAGCCGCAGCTCTTCTGTGCAGTTTAGCAATGAGTGTAACTGGCTGCTTGTCTTCAGGAACGCCTTTTTCAGATGGAAAAGGGAGATGCCACACAAATGGTCAGTGAGGCAAGAAGGCGGGGCCTCAAGGTGGCTTACGGGGTGTTCTGGATGGTCTTGATGTGCCAGCAGGGTATGGGGGTGTCTGGGCAGCGGTGCCCAGCCCAACCCTCAAGGCATCCTTTCCTCAGGTCATGCCACAGCTGCTAAACCTCCTCAAGGCGGACAGTCTGGGCAGGAGCATAGACTGGGGCGTCCTGGCCATCTTCACTTGCGCAGACAGCTGTGCACTGGGCACAAGCTACACGGAGGAGTTTGTGTGGAAGCAGGACGTGACGGACACAGCCTAGGACACTGTCTTGTCCCCCAAGAGTGGTGAGAACCACTCACACTTGCAGTTCACTTCGGGGACCCTGCTGAGGAGACACTTCCACCAGAAAGAGAGGCACAGGTTGCCTTAAGCACTGTTCGCGATGTCTGAATGTTAGTAAAACAGAAATGCCTGGTCCCGGGGATGAAGCAAACCTTGGTCTGTCTATATGTGGGATGCCAAGCAGTCTCAGTGAGGCAGACCTGAATTATAGATGGTTATCTACAGCGTGGCCATGTTTTTGCAAAAGTATTAATACATCTGTATGTGCAGAAATGAACCTCGGAAGATACACACCTGTTATCTATGAATGTGGGATTAAGTGGTCTTACATGTGTATTTCTATAATAAAAATGGATTATATGCATAATTTGGTCAAACCACTCTGAGACCTTTTTTTCCCCCTTAAAGTTTGCTAAGTTAAAACAAAGAAAAATTTCTAGAAAAACACAACCAGACTAGTCCCTGATGCCAGCTGATGGCCCAGCCCAGTGGTGTACATGGGAGCCCAGAACATAAGCATTGCTGAGCCCACCCATCTGGTGAGATGGGATGGAGGCCCAGGGACAGCTGCAGTGAGAGGCCACAGGGGTCTGGATTGTGGGCTGAATAGGTGAGGGGATGGGCCCAGGGACATGGGTTACGGATGTGAGAGGGGACAGGCACAGGGCTGCAAAGGTTAGAAGGGATGGGTCCCAGGGAAATGGGCTACGGTGGTGAGCGTGGCCGGGGGCTGGGGACGTGGGCTGCAAAGGTGAGAGGGGACAGGGATTTGGGCTGTGGAGACACGGCCTATAGAGTTTCAGTTCTGGAGGAGCAGAACCAGCTTCACAGGACTGGGGAAAACACTGATTTGAGGTCAGAAAACCTTGATTTGAAAAGGCTCCACCTCAACTGATACAGGTCAGCACTCACCTGGTTACAGATGAGAAGCTGGAGGGCAGGAGGGGAACCCCATCCCTCTCGTGGCTCCTGTACCCAGCACACCACTTGGCCGAGGAGTCAATGGCCCGGGAGCTGCTGGCTGGCCTGCGTGGGGGAAGGGGGAGCGGCTTTCAAGGGTGGGATATGCTCCACTCCAGATACTCTGTTTTAAGCTCATTATTCCGAAGTCCATGCTTTGAACCATGCTAAGGGATCTTCTGGCCATTAAGGTTTTACAGCCATTTTTCTCAGCACCAGGCACATCTGAGGTGTTGCTGTTGGTGGTGTTTGGAACGTGAGGGGCAGGCAGCTCTGACGCTCTCTGGCTTACATCCTCGATCTGCATTCCTCCATAATGCGTCCCCGCAAACCCTGAAGTTCTTCTCCACTCAAAGCCTCACACCTTCCTGGGGGGTGACAGTGAGTGTTGTGCTGGCATAGCGCAGTGAACATCAGAAGGTGCTGGCCTGATTGTATATATGTGCGTACGCGTGTGCGTGTGTGCCCCTGTATAGTATGTGTGTAATTTGTACAGATGGCGTGACATGCACATGAAACCTACTTACACAAGGCACGGCATAGGAAACGGCAGTGTGGAATTCCCACATGGAGATGTTACTGGTGTCATCAGTGCGTCGCCTGTGACTGGTGACAAAGCCCAAGGTCGCTGGTGGACATGCCAGATCAGTAGTTTCTGGGCAGTTTCTCCTTCCCCATTGCAACCACCACAAAATGTAGATTAAAAAACACAAACAAAACCCAAGTGGTTTCAGGCCTGATGTCTAGAACACAACTTTCTTCTTAGTATGGTACACAAGTCAGCAACTATCATTTACCACACAATCTGACACATTTATGAACAGCGTTTATTGTATAGAGCACTCTGAAGAAGAAAGTGTGCACACCAGTTGCTGTCGGGTGCAGCTGTCTGTCCTACAACACTGAGAGCCGGAATGTGTCTGGCACAAAACAACCTTGGGCATTACAAACTAGAGAAACAACACTTTTAAAAAACATCTTTACTTTTCTGGTAGAAATATAAAAACTGTGGTTTATGGGGAAAAATTAAACGAAGTAAAAGTCCAATCCATTGTAGAGGTGGCTAATACTGGACGCTTGTCCCTTTAAGCCGGCTTGTCAACAGCAGTGAGGGTTTAACTAAACCTCAGCAGATGGCCGCCCGGTGGCAGTGGCTCAAGGAGGTGCTGCCCAATGCCCAGGTGGCCCTGGGATCACCCGCAACTGCAGTCCACCGGCCAGAAGCCTGGGCCACCACAGGAATACACTGGGGGACCAGATGGCCTTGCTTTGGGGTGAGTGAGCGGGTGCTGGCATGGCCAGAACCATTACGTGGTCTTCCGGAACCCTTTCAGAATAGGGTAGATGTTCTCAAATGCCTCATAAATCTCTGCTCTGACTTTAGCACCTGAGGAGAAGGCAGAGTGGAGACCAACGTGAAGTTGCCTCCCTTAATGTGCTAAGAAGGTAAAAGTTGACAACAAACCGCAGGCACAATTCTCCCCACATCATCAGATGGGCAGACGCAGGCATTTAAAATGAACGGTGGCATCCCTGGTAACAACCCTATGCTTGTTTTTAAAATTAAATTTTCCTAAAGTGATTTTTAAATTAAAGAGCAGGCATGTGGCACCTTGTCTCCCATGATCCCACACTCTGAAGGAGCCAGCAGGGTGACGGCCAGATGACCTCCACCCAGCTCAAGAACCCTCCCCTGTGGCCTTGTGATGATGCTCTGGTGGGCCCCGGCTCCCAGGACTGACCCCAGCTGCAAGGACGACCCCAGCTGCAAGGACTGACCTCAGCTGCAAGGATGACCCCGGCTCCCAGGACTGACCCCACCTGTGAGGACGCCCCTGGCTCCCAGGACTGAACCTGGCTGCAAGGACCATCCCGGTGGTAACCACCCACTCAAGTGAATATAAGGCTCGTCCCCTCCCCTGTGAGGACCGTGGGTTGGAGGCTGACCATCCTCCTCCCACCACCCCTTGTGGCTTCGTTTCTCTTCAGAGTATGAAGATGGGAGCAACAGGAAAGAGGGACACATGCTTTGTGTAAGTCACAAGCCAACGTACCCCATACCATGCATGAAGTTCCTTTTCAATAAACACGAAGCACCGAGGAAACTGTTAGTCCCAAAGGCCGTTCAGACACGATGTCTTGTCATGACTTACCTGTTAACACAACTTTTCCGGAGACAAAAATAAGGAGAACAATCCTGGGCTTGATCATTCTGTAAATTAAACCTGGGAACAACTCTGGCTCGTAGCTGTAAGGAAATGGCAAGAGCAGTTTAGGATTTAAAGGGGCCCATGCTTTGGGGTAAAGTGAAGTCCAGGCGAGTACTGGCGGCCCTGGCAGGCCCACTGACCACGTAGCTGACTAGCCAAGTGGCTGACCACGTAGCTAACAACCCTGGCGTACTTTCTTGCTGCTAGCCTGGACTGCTCTTCTCAGCAAGACCTGCTTGTCGCCACCCCTCCTGTGCCTTCCCAAATTTCTGCTGAATCCAAGTCTGACATGGCAACAAGAACCCCATGCCATGAATTCCTAAGATCTAAGTAAGTCTGTCTGCTCCTCATTCCTGCTCTCCTCCTCAAACAAGAAGTGCTCTGTCTGTTAATGCTGGTCATTAGCCAGAGGGAAATGCAGACGTTGGATTTAGCATGAGGCCCCCACCAAATTCTAACCCTAGTGGGGGTTCAGAATGGCTTCTCTGAGGACCGGGTGCTGGGTAGACACCTGGGGCCAGAGTGGGGCCTTCTAGGTATGCTGAGCACAGTGGAACAGACCTGGTGCTGCTGGGCACATCTGAGGACCTGGAGAACCAGCATAGCTGGCCCAAGGGTAGGTGTCTGGCAAGAGGGGTGGGGAGGCTGGCAGGGTCTTTGCCTTTCAAGTCTTCACCAAGAAGTAGCAGGAAGATAGGCAGAGAGAATAGTCCTATCACTTATGTTCACACTCTGCTAGTAGGTCTGATGTGATGTGGACTACGAAAAAGATTCGGACAACCAGGAAAGTAGCAACAAGAGGGTGTGGATTTGATTCATTCATTTAAAATCTAAGCAATAAGATGAAGAAAAATATAGCAGGGGCATCAGATTCATTCCAGTGACGGGGAGTTCTGAATGTCATGATCTGAGGGGGGAAGGAAGAGGCAGGTAAGGATAACTGGCCGAGAACCTCGGTAAGGAACTGAGTAAACCAGCTACGTTGTCTGCCTGACTGAGCGCACGGTTCGTCCTGAGTGCCTGCCACAGGACACTCACCTGCTGAACTGCTGGTGGGTGAGCACGAGACCCTCTAGGCGGATGGGGAACTTCACATCGCAGCTGCCCACCATGTTCTGGATCTTGAAGTCCAAGAACTTGGCTGGGAAGCCCAGCTTCTGTACAACCCTGGCGTACTTTCTTGCTGCTAGCCTGGACTGCTCTTCACTGAGGAAAGACATGAGGCATTTACATTCAAAACCAGATGAAGTAATTATTTGGATGAATAACTTATAAAAATTCCCAATTAAGAAAGCTGTTAAGGAAAGAGTGTAAACTAGTCATTCCTCTTCCAATTTCTCAATAGGAGAAAAGGTTGACAGATATTACCCAAACGATCTTATTAAAAGTACTCCCCTGTCCCTGACACAAACAGCAGGCCTCAAAATGACCCCCTTTTCCATCCCCCAAGTTCCTGAGGGCCTGGGTTTGTCGCGTCACCATCACCATTATGTTTGGCCCACAGGTCTCTACTGAGATGAGATGTCACCATCACTATTATATTTTAGCCCACACGTCTACTGAGATGAGATGTGGCGTCACCATCACTATTACATTTTAGCCCACACGTCTACTGAGATAAAGACTAGCGGCTCTGTTTTGGTAAGAAGTGATGGTGAGACTCGTTCTTAAAGAAGACATAGACGAACTCTTATTCGAGGATGTTCGTGCATTCTGTGCCCTCATCTATTGGTAAAATGACAAGACAACGTGGAGCTTACGTGGAAGAAATGGAATAGCAGCAGCAACGCAGCTGTGAGCATGGCCCTGACATCAGTTACAACGGGCGCATGCAGTGGACAGTGCTCTTTGGGGAAAGTAAGTCCATTGTGGTTTCTTGTGTTGATAAAATAACCATCCTACCAGACACACAGAATTTAGCCCACAATACTCTGTGACAGAGGGCTAGACACCACACGGAAGCATGGACACCAGTCGACGTACCAGCTGGTTCTGTCCCCCTCTGGGGACATGAGCACACAGGTCACTGTGTGCTGGGGCCAAAGTGGAAACCAGGCCTGGCCTCCTCCCCACCTTCTGAAAATGGTCAGAGACGGGGCCAGTGCCCACACCGCAGCCTCCTCCATTAAAAGACAGCTTTAGATGCGAGTGCACAGAAGCACCCACGGTTCCCGTGACATACCAGCACCTCCACGCACATCCTAACCATCTTTTATTAACACGTTTAACTTAGTTCAATTGGTCTCAGGCTTTATGACGCTGTTACTGATCCCCACTTCTGCCGTCTACCTACCAAATATATGGCCCTGTCAGGCACTTGCCGGGGACAGGCATGTTTTCAGAGAGGCACAAGACTCGACCCTGTGTGACCGCAACACTCATCACCAAGAGCCAGTTTTGATGGGGGCCAGGGGCCCATGTCAGCAGGCATCACAGGGACAAGGACCTTAATGCCCCCCATGGCTCTGATATCCTACAATCAGTTTCTTTCCAACTGGGGATGAACTCATGTAAAGTTTTTTCCATAAAGGGATCTTTATTCATATTTTTGATAGGTGCATTATATCAAACACGCATAGACTACAACCCAACTGTGTGGATAAACACTGCACAGTGCCCAAACGCCACGCCCAGCTTAAGAAAACTCGACCACTGCTGTCTAAAGTGATTAGAGCCACCGTTCTAACAAGAAAGCAGCAGTAACACTTTAATGTATCAGCCCAATATCCTGCAGCCACAAGACAGCACCTTCTCCACAGTCCCCACCACAGCGCGCCCGCCACACCTACCTCTTGGCGCCGGTGCACACCATCTTTCCAGAACTGAAGATCAGTGCAGTGGTCCGGGGCTCCCTTATTCTCATGATCACAGCAGCAAACCGCTACGATGGTCAGAGAACGTAATTAACAAAGTTTGTCTGGACAAGTGGACAGTGAAAGAACTTGACAACTGGTGAACAGGACCAGTACACGGAGGACCCCTGTACCACCAGGTGGCCATGATCGCGAGATCTGTGTGCCTCACGCTGCAGCAGGGAGGCACAGGCAGCGCAAAATCTGCTCTGCAGTCTGCTTCCACATTATATTCTGCTGTTCTCTAATGAGGAAAATAACTGGTAACACTGTTTTACAACTTTTGAGCAAATAAACCTTTTCTACGTCTAGAGAGAATTAATTCAGATTAGAAGTGTCTGCGTATATAATCAAGTGAGCGCCTCTGTTCTGAATTTTAGAATCAACATTCGCATATTAAGCACTTACATAAATGCAAACTAAGAGAAACTCAATGTTTTTATTTTTAGTTTCTACTTTTTATGTTTTAAACATGTTGGCTCTTTAAGAAACTTTTTCTTGCTAAAATTGTATCTCAAGGAGAAGATATTTTAACTGTGGGTTGAATTAATGACCTCAGTGACTACATAAAAAGTAACGAATTACTTTAAAAATAACTTCTAAGTTTTCATATCTGATATTTAATAGAATAAGAAAAAATTCATGTGATATTCCTAATCAAGATGACTATTTAACAAACTAACAATTTTACTTTAAAAATTGGTCTGTCTTTTCTCTGATTTTACCACCACATAAAAACAGCACGATACCTTAGTTTACACAGACATCAGGTGAAGCCTAATTTACTTGGAATTTCCTGAACTTCCTCTACTGGTTTTACGGGTCAGATAACTGCTACCACGTCACGAAAGATTACAGAATGATACGACTGTCCGTGAGTCTTCCTTGCCCTTTGTTAGAGGAAGCCCTTCACGGTCTCCTGTGTCGGCAGGATGGTACAGCATGCTGGTAACCCTGCATGTCTGCGTTGGCCTCTGCCAGTGCCCCCTCCTCAGGGAGCGGCCCCATCTTGCTCATGTCCTTCACTCCCAGCAGCCCCGTTTGTCAAAGCCCTCAGGAATGTCTTCTTGTTCTGAGGCAGCAATGCTCACTGTCCTGTATTGTGAAACACACCTGTCCTGCTAACCAGAGCCTGCAGCATGCACCCAGGCTGTTGCCGGAGTTGGAAACCTGCAGGGCAGTTTTCCCCTCATCTCTTTGATATAAAAGTATCACGGTAAGCTGCCTTGGGCTTACTGTTCAACTTCAACAATCATCAACTCCTGGCCAGTCTTGTCTCTTTTCGTGCACCCCCTCCTCTTCCCTGGCTCTTGCTGGGTTACTTTGGAGGAATCCCAATACCACACCTTCTGTCCTACAGTTTTCAAACACACATGTGATCTCACTACATACATCTGCTCTCAAAAGGCGAGCTTTTGAGGACAGAGCCTTGGTGCACCTCGTGACCTCTCACATAGTGGACACTCCGTGAACATCAGGCCAGTGACTCCTACTCACTAAACATCATAGATGAAAGCGAAAGGCATCTCGCTCGAGATCCTCACTCTGCTGGTGCTGAGCCCTAGGCCTAGCCCTAGGCCCTTCAGACATAGACTTCTGCTGTCATACTGTTTGAAATATGTTACAATAACGCTCACCTTGGGGTTATACTCAGCATTCCGGGCACGAAGTGCGATGGTCTTTAGGTCAAGTTTACAACCAAGATTCACTGTGGAGACAATATTTCTGCCAGAAATGTAGAAGAAAACATGATCAGTTGAATCATTAAGCTTTCCAGTATGCATGCTGGGCAATTATCCAGAGCCTGACTCCTTTCCTGGGCTTTATCATGGGCCAGTGTTCCACGGGTCATGTCTGCCAAGGCACTTCACAGAAACCACCTCACTCGCTGCTTGCAATGACTACAAAGTGTGACTATTTCTGCTCCCGCCTCTCAGGTGGAGAAGCTGAGGCTTATGGGTTGTGTGGGCTCATGACACCGACTTGTTGGGGTGGCCAGGACCCAAGCCACTAACTGGACCAGCACTGGCCCGAAACTCTACCCACCTGCCGCCTCCTACAGAACCACTTATTAACACTCAGCCAATCAGGAAAGAGACATCACCATTGACAATCTGGACCCAACAAACCCTTTCATTTTTTTTGTGTTTTTAAGATATTTTATAAATGCCTCACAAAACAACAAAAACTGTGTGAAAAACACTTCATTAGAAATTTGAACAGGAGCTGAAGCACAGCAGACCATGGTTTATGCTGTTTTCCCAGTGGTGAAGGCATATGCTGGACACAGGCGGCCGCCACGCATCCTGCACCAGCCTCCAGAGGTGCCGGCTCATGGCTGCTCTGTGCTGTCAGAATGTGATAGCTCTGAAAACGTTAACGGCTTACACTTTTGTTGGAGAGGATGGCATCGTCTTTGCTGCCGGATTGTACAATAAATTAAGACGATCAATCAATTTTTTCATTTCTACGTCACCCATTTCCTTCCATTCATTTTTGTGTACACGCTTGCCTTCAGCATTTGTCCACTTATGAACTATATCAAGTCAATTCTGGGGCGTACACATCACAAACCTCTTGTGTTCACGCACTGACTCTGAACATGGCAGCCTGAGGTCACCAGGACTGATCTCACCCTCATCACTACAGTCTGTCTCTATGCCCCCTTTCTGGTGCATCGAAGAATCATCACCACCTTCCTCTCGTTGCCATCATAGGCAGGAAATTAAAAATCCCAAATTCCTACTGTGTTATATGGAAGCTAAAAAAAAGCCTACAGATGTCTCCAGACATCTTTTACACCTTCCTGAGACTGCACAGTGCTCTGGGCAACATGGTGAGAGGCTGAGGATGACGCAGACCATCGCCTCACCCTTCCCGGAGAGTCCACTGTGCTTGTTTTCTTACTGCTTTAGCCTTTTTTAAAAACATAGTTGGGAATAAATGATGAGTAACGATACAAGAATTCCTAGAAGGTTCAAAGAACAAATGTTTCACAATGCAGGAAGCATTATCACGAAGACCTCACAACATATCTTAGGTTTAGAAGAACATCTAATGGACCCCTATGGTAACTGCACAACAGAGTCTCATTCTAATTTCTTTAACAGATAAATTTTCTACCTGTGTCAACTCTCCTAACAGGAGGACTTTCTCAGGCTGTATCATCTGTGTCCATGGGCAGGACATCTGTCCACTCAGTGTCTGTTGCTGGACGCTGCCCACAGGGCAACATGGGCAGCAGGACACAGCCCTGTCAGGTGGCTTTTCATCTGCATTCACGTGTTTTTCCAACCCAAAGCCCTCAGGTGTTTTCTTTGGATACCAAGAGACTTTCTTCATAGGAGCTGGGCTGCTGCTTCCTTCATCTGCCCGTTTTTCAGGAAGAAGAGATTTTTCCTGCCCTCTTCTGACACGTACAGGACATACTTCACTCAGGCAGAAAAACCCACTTAGGACAAGAACACACCCTCCCTTCCTAGGTGGGTGTACAGCCTTCAAAAGAGGAACAAACAGCAAGGAGCACTGTCAACAACACTGATGCTGTAACTGATGATTCCTCTCCCTAAAGACCTAAGACAACACAACAGCTCCAGGAAACGTCTATAACAACATGAAACCCTCGTTGGTATTTGGCTGCGGACCTCACTGCCCAGTCACATAAGCACAAGCCCCCAGTGCTCTGAGAATGTGATCGTGGGCCTCTCGCTGAGGACGTGGCTCGGAGATGCCTGCCCGCCTTCCTCAGGGGAGCAGAGTACACGTTGGCGCCCGAGAGCCACGCCTCAGATACATCAGCCATCACAAGCGGGCACCACACCTCAAACGTGTCGGCCCATCACACACGGGCCACACTTCAAACGTGTTAGCCATCACACACACAGGCACCAGGCCTCAAACATGTTAGCCCATCACACACATAGGCCAGGCCTCAAACACATCAGCCCATCACACACAAGGGCCATGCCTCAAACACGTCAGCCATCACGTGCAGACACCATTCCTCAAACATTTCAGCCCATTACACACAAGGGCCACGCCTCAAACGTGAGCACATAACACGCAGGCACCACTCCTCCAACATGTCAGCCCATCACACATGGGCGCCAACCTCAAACACGTCAGCCCATCACATGTGGGCACCACGCCTCAAACACATTGATCAATCACACACAGGGGCCATGCTTCAAACGCATCAGCCCATCACACATGGGCACTGCGCCTGAACACATCAGCCCATCTAGAAACAGGACTGCACCACAGAACGGGCTTTGAGGACGGAGAGACACCAAGTACTCACTGCAGCTGGGGCACAATCCCAGAACTCTCAGAAGCCGGCGTGGCAGGAGTAATGGGGGTCATGGGCGTCATGGGGGATGGGTACAACGGGGTGGTGCCTGGCAGAGGTGCAGTTGTGAGAGTCTGTGAGTGGAAGAGCTGTGGCGTCTGCCCCGCGGCCCCTGGGGGCGCCTGCTGGGACGCGGACTGCTGGGCTGCTGCTGCCGCTGCCTGCTGCTGCTGCTGCTGCTGTTGCTGTTGCTGTTGCTGCTGCTGCTGCTGCTGCTGCTGCTGTTGCTGCTGCTGCTGCTGCCGCTGCTCTTCCAAGATGGACAGGCTGTTGGTGCTCTGAATGGGCTGTGGTGTCAGGCCAGTGCCATACGGCATCATAGGGCTGAAGATTGGGATCCCAGGGGTCATGGCACCCTACAGAAAGCAGAGAGAGGGGGTCAGGCTAACTGGTGTTTGGTGTCTGTGGGGCTCGCCCAGGTGGAACTGCAGGTGAGAATGTGCAGAGACCCTTCCAGTTCCAACAGGCTCTTGGTGTGTGAGGGGGGTGAAGGAGGGGCCCCTGGTCTTCACAGCCTGCCCCTTCCATGCACCCTCTCTTTGCTGTGGTACCTGCGGGGAAGCCAGGCCCTGGGCATATGGCGGGAGGCTGTTGTTCTGATCCATGGTGTCACTTCTTGGTGGACCAGAAGTACCTGTGCTGACCTGCTCTCAGCACTCAGTCTTCTCCTGAGAGCATCACCAGCACAGTCTTCTCAGGAACTTCCTTCACTCTCTGAGTTATTATCTTCACGCGCACCAACAAGGTGATGCTACTCTGAAAAAGTGTGAAGTTTAGAGTGAGAACACAGGTGAGCTGTATAGTACTACAAGCCAGGCTCATGCTTATAAAAAAGCAGATAACAGAAAAACCAACCAATCAACCAACCAAGTGATTTTGGAATACATTTCTTTTTGTCTTATAATCCTGGAGCCTAATCCTTCCACGTTTCCTGTGACTGCAAACTTACCAAAAGCTTTATATCAATCTTTATTGAATTGATTTGTTACATTTTTAGGTTAATACTCTGATGTTGTTCAAAATTAAGGTGTCATAACAACCGTTAAAAACTTTAGGGAAAAAACAGAGAAAATGAATTCCTGAGCAAAGTGTAGTATCAGTCCACAATCATTTACTAAGCACGGTACACACAGCATTGTCAGACCAAATTCAGGTTTTTAAGTATTCCACTCAGTTTTATCTTCCCCAATGCCCTGGGCATAAATACTGAGTTGGATAAATACATTTTAGTGTAATCATTATTGAGCTCCTACTTGAATAAGGGCTGTGACAGAAGCTGTACAAAGATATATAAAACATAGTCTTCTTGTAAACATAATAACCTTACCCCTTAAGAACACGTTAAGTGCAGGATGTAAACTGTACCTATATCTGGCTTCTAAAAAATTATCATCTCTTTACTGGCTATACACTTGCCACTCTTAGAGGAAAGAACCAAGACTGCTGGAAGATCTGTTCTGTTCAGCTCAGAGGGACCTGAAGCTTGCTCAGGGCTGCCATGGGAGCTAAGTGAATTAACACAGGACTGCTGGACTGGATCAGCACATCCAGAGCAGCATCCAGTTACCCTCCAGAACTGAGGGATGAGTGCTAGTAGTTCCTCCGAGAGTTCAGTTCAGATACTCATCACCATCTAATAAGACACCCGACGCAGAACTGACAGCTCTCAAAGGCGTGAGTCACACAACCAGAACCACCTGCACTCTGAGCCTAAGCCTGCCTGAGAGCAGGCGCTCAGATGTCTGTGGAGCAAATGAAAGAACCTAACAATCTCTTTGAGAAGAAAAAAAGATCTCATATCCTACCAACTCATCACTGAAAAACAGACCAAACAAAACCTTAATAAAGTTAGAATTTAAAAACCGTCCTTTAAAAAAATATATCAGAGAGAGAAAAAAATTAGAATTTTCTCAACATTGTTATCCTATAATAGCAATAACATAAGAACTGCAGATATAAAGATGGAGAGGCACCAAAGAGTTCAACTGAAAGGGCATACACACGATTACTGCAAAATGCATCAAGTGCTCTAGCAGAAGCTACACACCAGCTAAGCTCCCGGAGTGCAGAGATCAGTATCTTTGTCTTTGCACGCACTGTACACTCAGTGTGCAATCCCAGGTGAACAAGGAGATGCGCACATGCTGTACATTCAGTGCACAATCGCAGGTGAACGAGGGGATGCACACACTATTCACACTGCGTAATTGCAGGCCAACAAGGGGACGCACGCACACTATGGAAGACAAGACAAGACAGGCTAACTGCCAGTCACTCTGGAGATAGTGTTTTCACAAAGCAGGGACCATCTGATTTGGGTCTAGCAAGGTGAATAAGAATTTACAACTCAGCATTTTAGGAAAAAGGAAGGTCAGGCACAAAGACATGACAAGAGAGCATGCAATATGCAGCAACAAGAGCTGAGTATGGTTGAGTGAAAAGCAGCTGCAGGAGCTGTGACAGCAAATATAGTTAGGGCCACAGTGCCAAGAGTTCTAGACATTACAATACAGGCAATAAGAGTGGTTACAGGATTCTAAAATGCAGCCTGGGCAGATCTGTTTAGAAGGGCTCCCTGGTAAGTATGGGTGAATCCTGGGAGCAAAACTGAAGGCTGAAGTTCAGTTTAAGGGCTCGTTGGTGTGGTTGAGGCAAGAGGTTAAGGGAGTAGGATTTAAAGCATTCATAAACACGACGACCTAGAAATTTGTCCATAATATTGGTGGCTCCAGGCCCCTTTTGGCAAACTAAGTCTGAAGAAGAAACCTAAGGAGATAGGTTGGGGGCTTCATGTCATAACATCAGAGCAAATGTCACTCCCATGATGGCACTTCCCCACCCAGTCATCATAAGGGCATCGTTATCTCTGCACTATCTTATACTTAGAGAAGCGTCTTAATCTTGTGGAAATGGAAGCATCAAATTCGATAGCTTTTGAAGGCAATCACTGATGAGGGAAGAGACCGATTATAGTTCTGCGGAGCCTGCTCGTGTCTGCATAACTCAATCAAGCATAACGTATAAGAGGCTTCTTTTCAGAGAGAAGCCTACCCGAAGTCTCAAACTGGAAAACCACGCTGGCCTGAGCCCAGGGATGTCGGCCTTGTGAATAAAGTAGTGTGCGTTTACATCGCAAGTCTCGGGCCTCCGACAAACGTTAGAATGTCCCAAGCACAACTGCCTAACGGAACCACCCCTACCGGTAGCCAAACGGCTCAAGGCCCGGCAACCTACACCCGAGGAGCGGCGGATGCAGACCGGGAAACGGGAGGTCTTCGCTCTTCGCCCCGGGCCCTCCAGGCGCCCCGCGCCCCTCCAGGCGCCCCGGGCCCGCACGACCGGGAGCCGCCGTCGGTCACGCCTGCTCGGGGGGCGGCAGCCGGGGCAGCATCCCCGCGGGGCCTGCGTCCCTCCGCGCCCGGTCCGCCATCGCCCGACAGTTCGCTGTGGCCGCCGCCTCTGCGCGAGACCCAGCATCCCGCACCCACAGCTCCCAGAGAACAGGAAAAGCGGGGAGGTGGAAGGCTACTACCTGGAGTCCCTGCAGTGACCACCATCGCCCCGCAGGAACAAGCTCAGGCGCAGGCGGCCCAGGCGCCCGCCACGGCTACCCTGACCGATACTACCGAACTCCGCGCGCGCCGATGATGTCACTTCCGCCAGCTCTGCGCTCGGCTTCAACGAGCTACTCAGGCAGGAGCGGCGGCCATGGGAATTGTGGGCCTTACGTCACTTCCGTTTGTTGCCCTGGGACCAAGAGCTCTTCGGGGATTCCGGGGCGGGGCCGCTTTACCTGAACTTTCCTGATTGGTCATTGCCAGATGTGGGAAAATCATTGATTTTTAAATGTTGATTTTTTTTCTTCAACTAGCTAGCTGTGTGACCTTAAGCAAGTTACATGACTTTTCTGCCTCGGTTTCTTCTTCGTAAAGTGGGATGCTACTAGGTCTAACCTGTGGGGATGTTTTGAGGCGAATTAAGTCAATCCATGAGCAGTACCTGGGGCATGGCAAGCACTCGCTGTTGTTAGAGGATCTTCCTTAAACATATAGAATGACAGGAAAAAACAGCCCTTATTTACAAATTCAACTGTAATTTTAGTTCTGATACTCTCATCTTAGGAGCTCTGATGATACAGTGGTTAAGCGCTTGGCAGCTAGCCAAAAGGTTGGGGGTTCAAACCCACCAAACACTCCATAGGAGAAAGATACGGCAGCCTTTCTCCCATAAAGATTTACACCCTAGGAAACCCTATGGGGGCAGTTCTACTCTGTCATATAGGGTCACTATGAGTCAGAATCAACTTGATGGCAATGTCATCTTATGCAATCTTTTCATATTTGTCAGTAAGAGACTTTTGGTAGTTGTTTTTTAGCCTGTTTCTTCCTGGTGCTTGATCAGACTCCAGCCTACCTTGCTTTCTCCCTTCTACCGTTCGTTTAGTCACAATCATACCTTGTGCTGATTGATCTTGCCTATGTGCTTCCTTTATATTTTGTATTATCATAAGTGTGTAAGCTTCTTAAGGATAGGAAATGCATCTTTTTTTTTTTTCTAAACCATCGCGGTACCTGGCACGTGTTAGCATTTTGAGAGTCCTAACTACAGTATTTCTCTGTCCATAATCACCAATAAAATCATTTGATTTATCCTTTGTTATGAAGCCGTGCTGACATGGTAGTAGAGATCTATGACTGCTAACCAAAATGTAGGCAGTTTGAATCCACCACCCACTCCTTGGAAACCCTCTGGGGCAGTTCTTCTCTGTCGTATAGGATCGCTATGAGTTGGAACTGACTCAACAGCAACAGGTTTTTGATGGACTTTTTATCCTTTGTTTATAGTAAAATATAAAATTTTTTAATATGGGAAGGTTTTAATTAAATAAGTACATTCTAAAAGTCTTTTCTGATTCCAAAATTACCTGTATCTGTGTCTAGTAGCCCGCACGGGTCTGTCAGTTTGTCGTACTGTGGGGGCTTGCGTGTTGCTGTGATGCCAGAAGCTATGTCACCGGTATTCAAAAGCCAGCAGGGTCACCCATAGCAGACAGGTTTCAGCTGAGCTTCCAGAATAAGACTAGGAAGAACCTGGCGATCTACTGCTGAAAAAAATTACCCAGTGAAAACCTTATGAAGAGCAGTGGAACACTGTCTGATACACTCCCAGAAGATGAGCCCCTCAGGTTGGAAGGCACTCAAAAGATGACTGGGGAAGAGCTGCCTCCTCAAGGTAGAGTCGACCTTAATGACATGGATGGAGTCAAGCTTTCCAGACCTTCACTTGCTGATGTGGCATGAATCAAAATGAGAAGAAACAGCCGGAAACATTCATTAATAATTGGAATGTGGAATGCACAAAGGATGAATCTAGGAAAATTGGAAGTCGTCAAAAATTAAATGGAATCCACCTACATCAAAATCCTAGACATTACTGAGCTGAAATGGACTGGTATTGGCTATTTTAAACCAGACAACCATGTGGTTGACTATGCCGGGAATGACAACTTGAAGAGGAATGGCATTGCATTCACCATCAAAAAGAATATTTCAAGATCTATCCTGAAGTACAATTCTGTTAGTGATAGGATAATATCCATACGCCTACAAGGAAGACCAGTTAATACGATTATTGTTCAAATTTACGCACCAATCACTAAGGCCAAAGATGAAGAAATTGAAGATTTTTACTAACTTCTGCAGTCTGAAATTGATCAAACATGTAACCAGGATGCATTGATAATTACTGGTGATTGGAATGAGAAAGCTGAAAACAAAGAAGAGTCGATAGTTGGAAAATATGCCCTTGATGATAGAAATGACTCTGGAGATCCCATGATAGAATTTTGCAACAGAAACAACTTCTTCATTGCAAATATTTTTTTCAACAACATAAATGACAACTCTACAATGGACATCGCCTGATGAAATACACAGGAATCAGATCAACTACATCTGTGGAAAGAGACAATGGAAAAGCTCAATATCATCAGTCAGAACGAGGCCAGGGGTCGACTGTGGAACACACCATCACTTGCTCATATGCAAGTTTAAGTTGAAGCTGAAGAAAATTAGAACAAGTCCATGTGAGCCAAAGTAGGACCTTGAGTATATCCCACCTGAATATAGAGACCATCTCAAGAATAAACTTGATGCTTTGAACACTAATGACCAAAGACCAGATGAGTTGTGGAGTGACATCAAGGACATCACACATGAAGAATGCGAGTGTCACTAAAAAGACAGAAAAGAAAGAAAAGACCAAATGGATGTCAGAAGAGACTCTGAAACTTGCTCTTGAACATCAAGTAGCTGAAGCAAATGGAAAAAATGATGAAGTATAACAGAAGATTTCAAAGCGGTGCTTGAGAACACAAAGTCAAGTATTATAATGACATGTGCAAAGACCTGGAGATAGAAAACCAAAAGGGAAGAACCGGCTTGGCATTTCTCAAGCTGAAAGATCTGAAGAAAAAATTCCAATCTCGAGTTGCAGTATTGAAGGATTCTACAGGAAAAAATATTAAATGATGCAGGAAGCATCAAAAGAAGATGGAAGGAATATGCATAGTCACTATACCAAAAAGAATTCGTTGATATTCAATCATTCTGGAGGTAGCATATAATCAGGAACTGATGTTACTGAAGGAAGAGGTCCAAGCTGTACTAAAGGAATTGGAGAAAACAAGGCTCCAGGAATTGACAGAATACCAATTCAGATGTTTCAACAACAGATGCAGCACTGGAGTGCTCGTGAATCTATACTAAGAAATTTGGAAGACAACTACCTGGCCAACTGACTGGAAGAGATCCATATTTATGCCTATTCCCAAGAAAGGTGATCCAACCAAATGTGGAAATTATGGAACAATATCATTAATATCACATGTAAGTAAAATTTTGCTGAATATCATTTAAAAGTGGCTGTAGCAGTACATTGACAGGGAACTTCCAGAAATTCAAGCCAGGTTCAGATTTTTCAGAAGAGGACATGGAACCAGGGATGTCGTTGCTGATGTCAGATGGATTCTGGCTGAAAGCAGAGAGTATCAGAAAGATGTCTACCTGTGTTTTATTGACTATGCAAAGGCATTGAACTGTGTGAATCACAGCAAATTATGGATAAAATTGCGAAGAGTGGGAATTCCAGAACACTTGATTGTGCTCATGAGGAATCTGTACATAGATTGAAAGGCAGTTGTTTGAACAGAACAATGAGATATTGTGTGATTTAAAGTCAGGAAAGGTGTGCATCAGGGTTGTGTCCTTTCACCATACCTATTCAATCTGTATGCTGAGCAAATAATCTCAGAAGCTGGACTATGTGAAGAGGAACCAGGCATCAGGATTGGAGGAAGACTCATTAACAACCTGTGATATGCAGATAACACAACTTTGCTTGCTGAAAGTGAAGAGGACTTGAAGCACTTACTGATGAAGATCAAAGACTAAAGCCTTCAGTATGGATTACACCTCAACATAAAGAAAACAAAAATCCTCACAACTGTACCAATAAGCAACATCATGATAAATGGGGAAAAGGTTGAAAATGTCAAGGATTTCATTTTACTTGAAGCCACAACCAACACCCATGGAAGCAGCAGTTGACAAATCAAAAGACACAGTGCATTGGGCAAATCTGCTCAAAAACAGCTCTTTAAAGTGTTGAAAAGCAAAGATGTCACATTGAAGACTAAGGTGTGCCTGACCCAAGCCATGGTATTTTCAATTGCATCATATGCATGCAAAAGCTGGACAGTGAATAAGGAAGACCAAATAATTGATGCCTTTCAATTGCAGTGTTGGTAAAGAATATTGAATATACCATGGACTGCCAAAAGAGTGAACAAATGTGTCTTGGAAGAAGTACAGCCAGAAAGTTCCTTAGACTCAAGGATGATGAGACTGCGTCTCACATACTTTGGACATGTTGTCAGGAAGGATCAGCCCCTGGAGAAGAACATCATGCTTGGTAGAGGGTCAGCAAAAAAGAGGGAGACCCTCAATGAGATGAATTGATTACAGTGGCTGCAATTATGGGCTCAAGCATAACGATTGTGAGCATGGCGCAGGACCGGGCAGTGTTTAGCTCTGTGGTACGTAGGGTCGGTATGAGTTGGAACCTACTCAATGGCACCTAGCAACAACAACGACGGTGTGAACATTCTCATGCATGTCTTCTGGTTAGGGAATTCCCACAGGATCAGAGGTGCTGGGTCATAAGAGTTGTGCATCTTCAACCATTGTACGTGATGCCAATCTGTTTTAAAAGTGGCTGTACTAATTTATACTCCCACCAATTGTTGTTGGGTGCCATCAAGTCGGTCTGTGCAATAGACGGAAATACTACCCAATCCTGTGCCATCCTCACAATTATTGCTATGTTTGAGCCCATTATTGCAGCCACTGTGTCAATCCACCAATAGGGTTCTGGAATGCACAGGCTCTGCATGAGCACAATTAAGCATTCTGGAATTACCATTCTTTGCATTGTTGTCCATAATTTGTTATGATCCACACAGTCGAATGTCTTTACATAGTCAATACAACACAGGTAAACATCTTTCTGGTATTCTCTGCTTTCAGCCAAGATCCATCTGACATTAGTTATGACATCCTTCATTCCATGACCTTTTCTGAATCTGGCTTGAATTTCTGGAAGTTCCCTGTCAACCATTTTTGAATTATCTTCAGCATAATTTTACTTGCATGTGATATTAATGATAAATCAAAACATGTTGCCATCAAGTGGATTATGATCCTGCAAGGTAGAGTAGAACTGCCCCATAGGGTATCCATGGTTGTAATCTCTACTGAAGCTGACTGCCACGTCTTTCCTCCAAGGAGCAGCTGGTGGGTTCCAACTGCTGACCTTTCGGTTAGTAGCCCAGCGCTTTAATCATGGCGCCACCAGGGCTTCTGATATTAATCATATTGTTTGATGATTTCCGCATTCCGTTGGATCACTTCTCTTTGGAATGGAAATGTATATGGATTTCTTCCAGCCAGAAAAATGCGCGCATCTGTGTTGAAGTACAGCCAGCGTGCTCCTCTAGAAGGGAGAAGGGTGAGACTTCATCTCGTTACGCTTTTTGGATAATGGTCAGGGGGATCAGTCCTAGAGAAGGACATCATGCTTGGTAAGGTAGAAGGCCAGCTAAAAAGACCCTTAATGAGATGGACTGACACAGTGGCTGCAAAAATGGGCTCAAAGCTAACAACGATCATGAGGATGGTGCATGACCGGGCTCTTTCTTTCTGTTGTACATAGGGTCGCTGTAAGTCCGAACCGACTTGATTTGCACCTAACAACAACCAAGAGTGTACTCGAGTTTCTGTCGTTCCACGTGTTTGCTAGTTTTTTTGGTATGGTCAGACTTTTTAAATTTTGTCCACCTGGAGTGAATTCGAGCGGTTTCTTAAGAAAACCCTGACACCTATGTGGGCTTTCTGTAACAGCTGGCGCCACTACCAAAAAGCCAGGGGCGCTGGCTTCCGGGAGCAACGAAGAGCGTGGGGCAGAGAGGCCCGCCGCGCGTCGGAGACCGGAAGCGGATCCGTTTCCTGTCAGCACCGAGTGCAGAGCAGAGCTGCCCGCTTCCGGTCGGAGCCGCCATATTGCTGTGAGACAGCAGTCGCAGGCGCTGCAGGATGTTGTCCTCCGCTGCTGTGTTTCCTGCGCTCGGCCGCGACCTGGGAATGGAGACTTTCGGCGCCGCGGGGCCCTTGCAGCTGCGCTTTTCGCCCTACGCCTTCAACGGAGGGTAACGCCCTGGGAGCGCGCGCTCCCTTCCGCCGTCGTTTCCCTCGCTACCGCAGCGCCTCTGGGGTCGCGGGTGTGAGGGCGCCAACTCCCTGCGTGCCCTTCCCGCCGCTGCTGGGATTCGCTCCGGCTTGGGCGCACGGCCTGGGTTTCCCTGACGGCCCGGCCTCCGCACGCGGTCCTGCCTCACTTCCCTGACGGCCCGGCGTCTGCACGCAAGGCCGCCTCACTTCCCTGACGGCCTGGCCTCCACACGCAGTGCCGCTTCACTTCCCTGACGGCCCGGCCTGCACACTCAAGGCCGCCTCGCTTCCCTGACGGCCCGGTCCGCACGCAAGGCCGCCTCACTTCCCTGACGGCCCGGCCTCCGCACGCAGTCCCGCTTCACTTCCCTGACGGCCCGGCCTCCACACGCAGGGCCGCCTCATTTCCCTGACGGCCCGGCCTCCACACGCAGGGCCGCCTCATTTCCCTGACGGCCCGGCCTCCACAGGCAAGGCCGCCTCACTTCCCTGACGGCCCGGCCTCCGCACGCAGTCCCGCTTCACTTCCCTGACGGCCCGCCTTCCACACGCAGGGCCGCCTCACTTCCCTGACGGCCCGGCCTCCACACGCAGGGCCGCCTCATTTCCCTGACGGCCCGGCCTCCACAGGCAAGGCCACCTCATTTCCCTGACGGCCCGACCTCCACAGGCAAGGCCACCTCATTTCCCTGGCGACCGGCCTCCGCACGCAGGGACGCTTTCACGCACAGCCTGCTCCGCAGCGAGAGTCGGGAGGGTAGAGGTTGACATCCATCCTCCGGCCTGGGAATGCCTTCGGAATGCGCCTTAGGGCCTCGCGGGTCTGAGCGGTTCACCGGCTAGAGGCCGAGGGGACAGGCTTGTCGGAAACAGCGCAGTGGTCGGCGGCCCCGGTGGCTGGGCGCCCAGTGATGGCTGTAGATGCAACACTTCCCAAAAAGTGGCTTCGTCATTTTCTGTTATTTTAAATTGAAGCTGGGATTGATTGACCAGAATTACTTTTGTAAATTAGTGTGTCTTTCTCTTTGCTTTTAAATGTTTATCTTAAATAGAAAAAAGCTCAGAAGAGGGACTTTTTAATAGGATATATTCAAGGTGGGTTTTTTTTTTTTTTAAACTAGCGCCTTTTTAGTAACACTTTTGCCTGATACTACACTGAAAGAATCAGGATTGTGGAGCTATAAATTGAAGCAGTGGTTATGGTTTACCAACCAAATTTTGTACAAACACAATTTGAACAAACAAATGATTCTTTGAGAAAACCAAAAGTAGAAATCAGCTCCATATGAATTTCAAATATTGTTGCGAAATTTTTGAGTGTGCTGGCAAGAGTGAAAGACTATGATTTTGCCCTGGTTCTGCCCGTACATGGCACCTCTCTCAGCTTCTTGAACCCACGTTTCCTTGTCTGCCTTAGCCACTTCATGCATTTCTGGGAGAATTAAATGAGAAGCATTTGGTAAGTTGCAAGCAGTTCTTGTTTAATCCTTATAGTAACCAAGTGATGAATGATATTAGCCCCGTTTTTACAAACAAACCCAGGACTCTTAGAAGTCATGAAGCTGGAGTGAGATTGAGCCAGGGCTTGAATTCATCTCTCTCTGTCACAGCTGAGTTTGTATGTTCTTGCACTTCTTAACGCTTCCTGTTGTGATTGTTAAATTGTAAGGCAGCCTTTAGACCCATTTCATAGAACAGTTATAAATTCTGTATGATAGGGTTTTCAAGGTGGTCAGTATTCAGAACTCATTTCTCACTTTCTAAACTCTTGTAACCCAGCTTAAGTCATTACTGCTCTAAAAGTTAATTTCTTACAATTTTCTGATTATTATTTTTTTCTAAATCTTTGTTCTTTATTGTCTATTGCTGCTGACTCTCAAAACTCCACTCTTTGCTTCTACAAAATAATGCTTACTTTTTTACTGCCTGGTCAGTAGTTTTCAGAGGTTTTCTCCATCTTGCTCAGATAACCTTAGTGGTTCTTCTCTGTAATTATAAAATCTTTAGCTGGGCATTTGGGATCCTCTGCCTGTTGTCACATAAGCCTGATGCCCCTCCACTGACTTACACAAAAAGGGTCCTGAATGAGCTGCTTGAATGTACTCTTTGAATTATTACCTACTTCCTTTGATTGGCTCAGTGGTTCGGTGCTTGGCTAGCAACCTAAAGGTCAGCAGTTCGAACCCACCAGCCGCTCCATGGGAGAAAGATGTGGCAGTCTGCTTCCGTAAAGATTTTAGCCTTGGAAATCCTATGGGCTAGTTCTTTTCTGTCCTGTACGGTGACTGTGAGTCATAGTTGACTCAGTGACATTGGGTTCAGGTTTTCCTTTTGATGGCTGTATGTATTACCTGGCATGCCATCCTTTTCTCCTTCAAAGCTTTAGCTCACATTCCATCTTAGTAGTAATAATGGCCGGGGTTAACCAAGTACTGCATTCTGTGTGGCACTGTGCTAGGTCCAGCATGTGAATTATGCCATCTAATTCCCAGTCACCCGTAGCACAGGTACCATTGGTGTCATCCACCTGAACTTGTCCAGTCACACAGCTACTAAGTGGCAGAGACGGGTTTCTGTCTTGGGTAACTCCTGAGCCCAAGTGCTTGTTTCTAAGAAGCCAGAGTTGAGGGCCATGATATGTAGAGTTGGAGAAAGTGTAATCAGAACCATGTAACTACACCCCTCATGCCATTGCCATGGTGATAACAACTGACACTTAGCCAAGGTACAGTTATATGCTAAGCACTGTTGTCAGGGCTTCACATTTATTGACCATTTAGTCCTTGAGGCACTCTAATGAGGTAGCTAGTGTTATGGTTCTATTGTATATGTGAGAAAATGGGGGCATTGAGAAGGTAAGTAACTTACCCAACCTATCTGCTGAGTGGGAAGGCCAGGTTAGAACCCTGGCAGCTGCTTCTGGAGTTTGGGCCCTTAGCCTCCCTGTAAACTACTCTTAATATGCTGTACAGCTGTGTTGGTACCACTGACCTGGTCCTCTAGGCAGGGCCATGACCACCTGCTGCTTCATGGCATCAGGACCTACATGAAGTAGGCGTTTACTTGTTTGGTGATGGTGGTGATTCAGTGGCTTTTCAGTTACCTCCCTGAGGAACCTGTGCTTTGGTGTAGGCTTGGCATTTTTTAGGTAGTACTCACAGCTGTTTTCCAGATGGCTTATAGCCTGATCCCTGCCCTGCCCTACCCCCCTCCCCCACCCCCTGTTGTTCACTCCCCTACTTGGGAAACATTACCATACTGAAGAATTCAGTAATTTTTTTTTTCTTTTTCCCTCAGCACTGTACTGGCAATTGCTGGAGAAGACTTTTCAATTGTTGCTTCTGACACTCGATTGAGTGAAGGGTTCTCAGTTCATACCCGGGACAGCCCGAAATGTTACAAACTGTGAGTAAATGTCTCAGGACACATTTCCCAACTCCTTTGCGAAGACTTAACGCTTCTAAACAAATGGTTTCGTGAGGTTTCTTTAGGTTTGCTGTTGGGAGCTTATCTTGAGTTTTCCGTAGAAAACAATCTTATAAATTAGTGTTTCCTGATAATTTTTCTGCATACAATCTGATTTGCCACATCTAGGTACTAACAGTGCTGTGCCAGCCTAAACTTTTTTTATTCCATGTGTTGAAATGAGTTCCTTCATGTGACCTTGTGCCTTGGTCTTATAAAAGGTCTTACAGGGTGGAAAAGAAGCAACTTGGGAAATTTTTCCCCTAAGCCCCGAGTTGTTACAGGTGCCCTAGTTCTTTGGAGAAGCTTGTTACTTTGGCCCAGGGAAGAAGGCAGTCCCTGCCGGCAGAAAATGACAGTTATCATGCAAATAGATGGAGCCAGTTGTGGTCCAGTGAGGGGATTGGTCAGTTTAGTCCAGTGAAGGAATTAGTTATTATGCAAATAGGTAGAGCCAGTTGTGGTCCAGTGAGGAGATTGGTCAGTTTAGTCCAGTAAGGGAATTAGTTATTATGTAAGTAGATGGAGCCAGTTGTGGTCCAGTGACGGAATTGGTCAGTTAAGTCCAGTGAGGGAATTAGTTATTATGTAAGTAGATGGAGCCAGTTGTAGTCCAGTGAAGGAATTAGTTATTATGCAAATAGATGGAGCCAGTTGTGGTCCAGTGAGGGGATTGGTCAGTTTAGTCCAGTGAGGGAATTAGTTATTATGTAAGTAGATGGAGTCAGTTGTGGTCCAGTGAGGGGATAGGTTATTATGGAAATAGTGGCTTGAAAATTTGCACAGTAGGATTGAGCCACTTGCGCGTATAGGGAGTCATCTTGCAGAGATGGTCAGAGGTAAGGAGAAGAAGCAAGGAGAGAAGAATCAGAGAGAGCTGAACTGAAAGCCTTCGGGCAGGCTTGCCAGTAGAGCTGAAAGTGCTGTAATACAGAGGGTCAGGGGCTGTAGTGCTGCAATACTGAAGATGGCAAGAGGCCTAGAGAGGGAGCAGGTGCGATCAAGCGTATGAGGCTGAGAGTACACACGTGCCTGGTGGCATGCACAGCCAAGAGGAGATCTGTCCTGAGGGGGAGTGTATGAGAGCTGTCCTACACTGAGGAAGGGAGGGGTGTGCTCTTCACCTTGGGAGAGCCTTTCAGACCTTGCCCAAGTGCTTCCTGACACTAATCCTGAGTTATAGCTTATTATTTCCAAGTTGATCCTAATCCCAAGTTGTAGCCTGTTATTTCCTTAGTAAACTGTATAACTAAATACAGTTTGTGAGTTCTTTGAGATGTTGCAACAAATTATGCAACCCAGTTGAGAGAGAAGAGAGCTGAGGGAGGGAGATGGTTGATGTCCGAGATGGTGGGGTGGCAGCTTGGAGAAGGTGGCGATGTGGAGGAGCATGTTTGACCTCTGCCTCAGGAACCAGCTTTGTGCTGATTCTTGTTAATGAGATAATATGATTACCCCTGACATTTATCGTGAAAGTTTTGAAATATACAGCAGAGGTAGACTTTAATAGTGAACACCCATCTCCTAGCTTTACCCAGTACCATTTCGCTGTAATTACTTTATCACATATTTTTCCATTTTCCACCCCGATGTCCATTCGTTAATCCACTAGATGTTTTTAAAATCTTCCCTTTTTTTCACCTGTTTAGCCAGTTTTAATGGGCTAGATGAATTTTTTCTAAAACCTGAAAGTAAGTCTGTATGTAATTAGAAAACAGAATTGTCTGTATATATCATCTAAGTGTGTCTTGCAGATCAGCTGTGGTTTGTATTTCACAGTTTTGAAAATGCTCATAAATGGTGGTTAATTTCTAGGTTAGTCCACAAAAGCTGGCTATACCTAAATTGTGATAGGGTGGGACCAGGCAGAGCTTTGGGTCCTTTGGACAGGGCATCATGGTATGGTAGGGAGCAGGTAAAGAAGGAAAGAAAGTCTGTCTTCCTTCCTGGCCCTCAGCTGGCCCACGCTGTAACCTGAAAGCCAGTGGATGGATGTCTGTCTTCATCACCTCAAGCCATCTGTCCACTTCCTTCACCTTTGGTGCCCTCTCTCCTGCACGCCACTTTTCCTCTTGTAAGATGTAGCTTCTGTCATTTTCAAAGCAATTAAGTGTCATGAAAAACTTAAGAACACAAGTTTATATATAGGTACTGTCCTTGTACAAGGTTCTGCTCATCTCTGTAACATTTTGGCATGTGCACTCATGTAAACACCCTCTCTTATTTATGAAATGCTTTTGGCAAAGAGATGTAGATGATACAACATTAATGGACACCTGTGTCTTTCACCCATCTTCAGAATCCAAACTGATAAATGCAGTGGAAGCTGCTCAGGCCCCCTCCTGTGTCATCGTGAACCCCGCCTCAGGGCTGACTTGGAGCCGGGCATTCCCCACTCCCCCATGTTTCAGACTCCACATTGAGTCTTTATTCTTTGTGTGAAAACTGCCATTCCTTCACTGTGTCTGCGTATTTGCAAAAGTGTCTGGAAAAGCTCTATGACTCTGTCTAACCCTGTCGAAGCTGTCAGCCCATCTTGGGGAGAGATGTGGGAGCATCTCACTGTGCAGTGAGGTTGGCCAGGGACTGGATCTTTAAATGCTGGCGTGACCCTGGAAGTGCCGGTGGCTCCCAAGTGGACAAGACTGGTTGTGTAGGTGGGAGGGCTTCATAAATTTCTGAAGGAAAACTTTTTAACACGTGGCCTCTGCTCAGTGTTTCCTGACAAGCTGGATTTAGGTTTCCTCATAGGTCAGTATCAAGATTTAGGAGTTAATTTTTGGGACACATGGTTGAATTTTATGGGCGTACCATAATTTAATTAGTTCCCTGAATAAGATGGTTTTTGTTTCTTTTGCTTGGGGAGGTCTTAAAACCATAGATACATTAATGCAAGTGTGTGTCGTTGCTTGCTTCTGTGAGTCTCGACAGGATGGACTTCTCCCAAGGGAGTGACTGAGTCAAAGGGATATGCTTTGTAATTTTTACTCAGTACTGCCGAATTGCCCTTCTAAAAAGTTAAGGCAACTCAAATGCTTTCCAAGTGTCTGGGAGCACCCGTTTTTCACAACCTCACCAACAGTAGTCTTTATTAAGTTTTTCAAATTTCAGTTATCTAATAAATAGAAATAGTTTCTTGTTTAGATTTGAACTTCTGAGTGCAATGGAGGGTCTTCATATGTTTACAGTAATTTTTTTTTTTTTAATCTTTATCGGCAGGAGCCCTTTGTAGAGTAAGGAAATTAAAATTAGACTTTGATCATATGTGCGGCCAATGGATCTTTTTAGTTGTTATTTTCTTGACTTTGTTCATATTTTTCTCCAGAAGCTTTAATTTTTTTTGTGTAGTCAAATTTATGAAACTTTTCTGTGTGCTCTTGGGTTTAAACAGACCTTTCCAGGCCAAGATTATAAAAACCCAGTCATGTTTTCTCTAGTCCATTCGTTGTTTCATTTAGTTGTTGGTCCACCAATAATTTATTTGTTGTAAGGAGTTGAGGTACAGAGATAATTGTATGACAGCCTGATAGACAGCTAGTCTATTGGAGTAGTAGTTTTAAATTTAAAATCGTGATATGCTGTGGTTTGCTGTCAGTCAGCTCAGTGCACTACAATGTGCTTTTGCAGAACAGACAAAACGGTCATCGGGTGCAGCGGTTTCCATGGTGACTGTCTCACGCTCACTAAGATCATTGAAGCAAGACTAAAGGTAGGTGGTGTTGTGTATGTCCATGCTGTTGACAAATCAATAACGGATTGTGCAGTTCTTGAAGCCTCCAGCATGACTGGCTGAGAATAGCTGGAGAGGCATCAACCCACAGTTAGGCTGTCTGTGTCATAGCCGCAAAACAAGGCTGCTGGAGCATCATTAGGGAGCCCAGTGCAAGCCACTGCAGGTTCCCTGTTAGGCTCTGTACAGAGCAGAACAGGGTTCTCTACCCTTTAAGAGGAGCTGAAGAGATTTCTTCTGAAGAGGCTCTTCCCTCCAAAATAGACAAAACAAGCCCTCTTTAGCGGAGGTTAGCCCAGATCACCTTTTAGGCCAGAGCTTGGTTTGGAGCCGCCTGCTGACATGCTCCATCTAGTTGACCAGATGCAGGGGAGGGATGAGCAGGCAGGCGCCTGGAGTGGGACCCAGCTCACCACTGCCCCCTCATGCCCTGGACAGCAGTCACACCCCACTCGCATCCTGGTAAGCTTTACTCAATAGCCAGCTGAGGAAAAGTCTTTATACACAGTGGGGATAGGATGGAAGAGGGGGTGGTGTCAGGAAGAGACAAGGCCCAGATGCGTGCCTGAGTGGCAGTGTGTGGGTGGGCACTGTCACTGCCACTAGATGTTTGGAGTGGGAGGCAGGGAACAGAGCCATGCTGAGCAGAAGCACTTCTGGGCTTGATTAGGGCTCAGGGAGAAGAGGGTCCAGGAGATGGAGTGTATGAAAGTGGGCTGTGCGCAGTGATGACCACTAAGGTCCTTTCTCAGGTGGCAGCAGTGCAGGCTTGGAGCAGGGGCTGACTTAAGCACGGTGTGAGGAGTCACTCTGTATCTCAAGCAGGTACAGCCTAGTAGGATTGTTCAGATAGCTCTGATTTATAGCATCAGTGTCACATGCCCTTTGTTATTTAACTTTGTAGGATACACATTGTCATGTTTACATTCTCACCAAGTCCATCTGGTACATGAAAGGATTAGCAGGGGTTGGTCACATTCTGCTCTATGTGTTTGTGAATAAAGCTTGAGGTTATTTACACGTGTGAGTGGTATCCTAGCACATAATGGACTTATTTAATTGACTCTTGCCTTTTTAGTGTGTAGAAATGATTTCACTCGATATTTATCAATTGTAAAACTTACTTAAACTTTTACTGACATTGAAAGCTCCAGTGACTTAACGTTATTGGCTTTTGTATTTACACCAAACCAAAAACCAAACCCACTATGAGTCGATTCTAATTCATAGTGACTCCTTAGGACAGAGTAGAACCGCCCCATGGGGTTTCTAAGGCTGTAAATCTTTATGGAAGCAGACTGCAGCATCTCTCGTCCATGGAGGGTCTCATGAGTTCCAAGCGCTTAACCGCTGCGCCACCAGGCTCATTTGTGTTTACACACTGACTCCTAATGCGTATTTTTCAAAAAGAAGAGGACAAAAACAAGGACACAGGTCAAGGTCGTGTTTTGTTAGTAAAATGAAATAAGGAGCAAGGAGTTCACCTTAACGCACAGCCCTGACTTTAGTAATGTATTATGAACATGGCTCAGTGAATGAAACGAAACTAAGAATCTTTGCTTTGGGAGCTTTTTTCTTGGATGAGATGCTGTGGGTGATTTAGACGCTGCACACAGTGTGGCTGACCACTGACCCTCATTGTTTTGCCCACATTATTTGACTCCTCAGAGGTGCTTGCTGTGTGATTGACAGAGAAATTGGTGAACTCGAAGGCATCATATGTTTGCATTTCTGTAGAATTTCTCCATCTGTTGAATAACTCAGGAGTCCAAGGGTGTAACGAACCTAGGATTGAGAACTGCGGTGCTGTTGTCCTGAGACCCTGTTCTGGACACTCGGTTCTTCCCTGTACATGCTTAAAGGAGCATGGTTGTCAGCCTGTGCTAGAACCACACAGAGAAAGGACACTGCCCTCGTGTCTGCTGCTTGCACAGGCTGCTCACTATCTGCAAAGAGGGACTTGATATCTGGGACTAGGGCAGCTTTGCAGCCATATGGTCTCTGTGGCAGTACTCACCTCTGCTGCTGTCATGGTGCAAGAGCAGCTACAGACAGTATGGGATCAGTGAGCATGGCTTTGTTTCCATAAACCTTACTTACAGAAGCAGACAGCAGGCTGGTTGGGCCCATGGGCCATAATTTGCTGGCCCCTGTCTAGATGTGGAGTGATGGAGAGAGTAGATTTTAGCCCAGGTCACCTGAGTGAGTGCCTGTGTGTGAGCACGCATTTGCTTTTAAGTTAGCTATGCCCAAGATAGGTTGGCACGCAAACTCAGATCTTTAAGCCAAAGAGCTGAGGGCAGAGTTAGCATTCTTCCCTTTAAAATTCTTTTTGGACCCAAACTGGTAGGGTGTAGTAAGCAGTGGGTTTCTCTTAGCAGTGCTGTGCCGTGTGAGCATGAGAGAAAGGGCCTTCATGGCTGTTCGCTGAGGCTTGTACACCCTCTCCACCTCTGCAGATGTACAAGCACTCCAACAACAAGGCCATGACGACCGGGGCCATCGCTGCCATGCTCTCCACCATCCTCTACTCAAGGCGCTTCTTCCCCTACTACGTCTACAACATCATTGGCGGGCTCGACGAGGAAGGTAGGTGTTTTCAAGTAGGCGGGAAGGAGCATAAACGCACCAGCTTGAGAGCCCAGTTTCTGATAAGAAAAGTGACAAGAAACTGAAGCTAAAAGAGGGAAGGAAGCAATGATCCAAAGGCACAGCGAACGGCGGATTAGAGTTGCTCTGATGGTGACTGTTGGGATCAGGTGTGAGCTCAGAAGTCGAGTGTTGGCATGTGTTTCTTAGAGAAAGAAAGCTGTCTGGAGAAGCTTGAGCTCAGCATGACCTAGTAATGATAGCATGTTAGCAAACATATTTGACTTCAGTCATTGTTAGCAAGTGTCATCCCAGGTGCTCCAGATGGTTGGTACATGTGTCCCGGGTCACTTGGTGGTTAGAGTATGTGTCCTGGGTCACTCGGGCCGGTTGGTGCATGTGTCCCATGTCATTAGGGGTAGTGGGTAAATGCTTCTGTGTGCATCCCCAGTCGCTCCAGGTGGTTCAAACATGCGTCTTGTGTCACACGGGGTGGTTAGGACGTGCGTCCTGGTTCACGCAGGTGGCTAGGATGTGCATCCCCAGTCACTCGGGTGGTTGGTGGATGCATCCCGGGTCGTGAGGGATGGTTAGTATGCATCTGCTGGTGTTTTCAGAGCTTTTTGAGACTTCTCTTTGATTTTCTGTCAATCAGACTAGGAGGGCCTTGGACAACCTGTCTTGTTACTTCGTGTTTCCGCCTTGCCTCATTACTTACTTAGTCACCACTTGTCACCAGTTTTGATTTGATGCTTCTAGAGACCCCCACAAGCTCCCCGAACAGGATATGCCACTATTTAGTGTTGGAGCAGACGCTACAGAGATTACGTGCCCTTTTATACAAGACAGTACCTCTGGGTGTTTGCTCTAGGAGATGGTAGCGCTTGGCTCATTTTCCCTCTTCCTCATCAGCATCTCCCGTGACAGGTAGTCTCCCTCCTCGTGGAGTGCATGTTGATTTCTGTTGTGCCCATGGTAGGTTGTGATGAAATACCTTTCTCATGCAGCTGTCTTGTTTTTCCTAGAGTTACGTTTCTCTCTAACAAGATTTTTATAACCTTCTGTCAGTTCTTCGCACTGTCTCGGTACCCTTTACCACCTGTGGATCCTCTCTGGTGTTTTCAGGCCTTCGGTCCTGCTCTGTAAGGCAGCTGCCACCGAGAAAACATCCTTTGCTTTGCTCCCGGCATTGGCTTCCCTGTGTCTTGGGCCCCATGTTTTCCTTTCTTGGTGTACTTCCTTCTTTAGGTGGCAGACACCTCTCAGTAGATTACTGAAACAAGAGTTCATGGGACAGTTTTGAGACATTGCTTTTAGGATCTTTTTTAACACCCCATGTTCTGAAGCTGCATGGTGCTGCTCCTCATCCAGGCCTTTTTTCGTTTTCTGTGCCCCTTCTCTTTTCCTCCTCTCCCCCACCACCTGCAGGATTAGCCCCTAATTCTGTGTTTTTTTTTTTTTTTAATATTATTTATCTTTGTTTTTTTATGAAGATTTGTGTAACTTTAGTTTTCAGTCCTTTTCTAAATTCTTTTTATTTCTGCTGTCTTTAATTTCCAAGAGCTTTTTCCTGTTTTCTGGTTTCCTTTTTTCTGAGCGTCCTGTTCTTGTTGAGTGAATGCAGCAGCTCTCTGCATTTCATCATACTGCCTTTTCTCTTTTTGCTTGTTGATTTTTGGCATCTCTCTTCTACGTTGGAGGCTTCCTTCGAATTCCTTTTGGCTGATGATTCTTACTTAAGAGGATGGCCCAAACACCTGGTGGTGGAGAGAGAGCTGTGCCAGCTGCCTCCTGACAGGTGCCCTGCAGTGATGGGTGGTAGGGGGTGCAGCACTTTTCCCGGCGAGGATCCTGTACCTTTGCTGGATGAGGCAGGGGGGTGCACCTGGTACAGCATTCTAGGCCTAGAGGAGGAAGGAGGCCCAAGGGCTCTGCTTTCTTTCTACCGTTCTCACTTACAGCATCAGTTTTTGCTCCTGCCCTTTGCCCCGCCCACTGGTGAGCCCAGCGTCCCCAAGCCCAGAGTAGCTGCTTAATCTCTGAGAGACTCTGCCTCCATCTTCTGTGGAGGTGGAGGGGTCCAGGAGGACAGTGCCCGCAGGGAACAGTGTGGCTACCACCTGGCTGGCGGCCACTGCTGCTCTCTAGCTGCTGTCAGGTCTCTTCTTACATTTCCCTAGATTAAAACTGACTTCAGGTTCTTTGCACTGAAGACAGAAATTCTTGCTGAGAAATGTTACACAGCACTGGGGATACACAGATGAAAAAAAGCCATGGCCCCAGAGACCATTCCTGTTACACTCCGTAAAGGTGCTTCCCATGTTTCCGAGCCCGTACGTGCTTGTGCATACACGTGCAACTCTGAAAACAGGGTCTCCCTCTGCGTGCTTCCTGTAGCTGTCACTGCATGTACTGTTATGGCAGTGACCTCATGCCCATGTGTGTAGACATGCACTGCAGCGGAGGAGACCGCACACCCATGTGAGCAAACGTGTGCCATCACTCTTAATCACTGGGCATTGCACAGCGTGTGGCTGTACCTGACCACTCTGAAGGTGGCTTCCATGGGACACCCTTGCATGTGTATTTTGAGTTCTTCTGTAGTTATGCTTGGTTTTCCGGGGGTGAATTCCACGCAGCTAAGCTCCTGGGTCAATGGATAAACCTTTGCACTTTGAGGACTTGGCTGCCACCATGGGGCGGGATGCCACTGTGTGCATCCTCCCCAGTGGCAGGATTAACTCACTTAAAAATGTTTGCCCATTGAAAGGGTTAACAAGACCAAAAAGTGGTTCTTTGAAAAGATCAACAAAATTGATAAATCATTGGCCAAACTGACAAAGAAAAACAGGAAGGGAAGCAAGTGACCCGAATAAGGCATGAAATGGGCGATATCACAACAGACCTAACTGAAGTTAAAAGAATCATAATAGAATACTGTGAAAAATTGTACTCCAACAAATTTGAAAACCTGGGGGAAATGGACAAATTTCTAGAAACACACTACCTACCTAAACTAATACACAAACAGAGGTAGAACAACTAAATAAACCTATAACAAAAGAAGAGACTGTAGAGGTAATTTTAAAAAAAAATCCCCAACAGTAAAAGGCCCTGGCCCTGACAGCTTCACAGGAGAATTCTACCAAACTTTCAGAAGAAAGTTAATACCAGAGTATAGAAAAGGGTGGAATAGTTCTGAACTCATTCTCTGAAGCCAGCATAACCCTGATACCAAAACTATGTAAAGACAACACAAAAAAAGAAAATTACAGACCAGTATCCCTCATGAACATAGGCATAAAAATCCTCAACAAAATTCTACCCGGTAGAATTCAGCAACATATCAAAAAAATAATTCACCATGACAAAGTGGGATTCATACCAGGTATGCAGGGGTGGTTCAACATTAGAAAAACAGTCAGTGTAATCCATCACATAAATAAAACAAAAGATAAGAACCACAGGATCTTAACAGTTGATACAGAAAAGACATTTGTCAAAGTCCTGCATCCATTCTTGGTAAGAACTGTCAGCAAAATATGAATAGAAGGGAAATTCGTCAACATAACAAAGGGCATTTATACAAAGCCAACAGCCAACATCATCCTAAAGGGAGAGAGTCTGAAAGCATTCCCCTTGAGAAGGGAACCAGACAAGGATGCCCTTTATCACCTCTCTTATTCACCATTGTGCTGGAGATCCTACCTGGAGCAGTAAGGCAAGAAAAAGAAATAAAGGGCATCAAAATTGGTAAGGAAGAAGTAAAAGTATCCCTGTTTGCAAATGATATGATCTTATACACAGAACACGCGGAAGAATCTACAAGGAAACTACTGGAACTAATAGAAGAGTCCAGCAAAGTATCAGGGTACAAGATAAACATAAAATATCAGTTGGATTCCTCTATACCAACAAAGAGGACTTTGAAGAGGAAATCACCAAATCAATACCATTTATTTTGGAGTAAATCTAACCAGAAACAAAAGACCTTTACAAAGACAACTGCAGGACACTACTGCAAGAAACCAAAGAGACCTACATAAGTGGTAAAACATACCTTGCTCAACATTGTGATGATGTCAGTTCTGGCCAAAGCGATCTACAGATACAATGCAATTCCAGTCCAAATTCAAAGAACATTTTTTAATGAGATGGAGAAACAAATAACCAACTTCACAGGAAAGGAAAGAGGCCCCAGATAAATAAAACATTCCTGAAGAAGAACAAAGTGGGAAGCCTCACACTACTTGATTTTAGAACCTATTTCACTGCCACGGTAGTCAGAACAGACTGCTACTAGTACTACAACAACAGGTATATAGACCAGTGGAACAGAATTGAGAATCCAGGTGTAAGTTCATCCACCTGTGAGCAGCTGATATGTGACAAAGGCCCAAAGTCTGTTAAATGGGAGAAAAGACAGTCCTCTTTAAGAAAGGGTGCTGGCATAACTGGATACTCATCTGCAAAAAAATGAAGACCCATACCTCACACCATGCACAAAAATTAACTTAAAATGGATCAAAGACCTAAATATGATATCTAAGATGATAAAAATCTTGGGAAAAAAAAAGAGGCAATTCCAGGAGACTAATACATGGAACAAACAATAAAAAACATAACAGTGCACAAACACCAGAAGGGAAATTAGATAACTGGGAGCTCCTAAAAATCAAACACTTCTGCTCATCTAAAGACTTCACCAAAAGAGTAAAAAGACAACGTATAGACTAGGGAAAAGGTTTTGGCTACAACATATCTGATAAGTGTCTAATCTCTAAAATCTATAAAATATTTCAAAACCTTGACAACAGGCAACCCATTTAAAAAATGGGCAAAGGATGTGAACAGACACTTCACCAAAGAAAACCTTCAGGCTGCTAACAGTTACATGAGGAAATGCTCACAATCATTAGCCATTAGAAAAATGCAAATCAAAACTGCAATGAGATACTGTCTCACCCCAACAAGGCTAGCGTTAACCCAAAAAACAAAGTCAGTGTTGGAGAGATTGTGGAGAGACTGGTGGGAATAGAAAATGGTACAACCACTTTGAAAATCGAATTGGCACTTCCTTAAAAAGCTAAAAATAGAACTACCATATTATCCAGCAGTGCCACTCTATGGAATATATCCTGGAGAAATAAGAGCCCTCACACAAATAGATATGTGCACACCCAGTGCAGCACTGTTCACAATAGCAAAAAGATGGAAACAACCTAGGTGCCCATCAACAGACGAATAGATAAATTATGGCATGTTCACACAATGGAATACTACATAACGATAACAGTGATGACTCTGTGAAACACCTCACAACATGGATGAATCTGGAAGGTATTATGCTGAGTGAAATTAATCACAAAAGGACAAACATTGTATGAGACAGCTATGTTAAGAACTGAAGGTTTAAACACAGAAGAAAACATTCTTTGATGATTATGAGGGTGGGGAGGGAGGGAAAGGGGAATTCACTAACTAGATTAAAAAAAAAATCCAGTTGCTGTCGATTCAATTCCAACTTGTAGGGACCCTATAGAACAGGGTGGAACTGCCCCATGGAGTTGCCAAGGAGCGCCTGGTGGATTCAAACTGCTGACCTTTTGGTTAGCAGCCATACCACTTAACCACTACACCACTACACCACCAGGGTTTCCACAAACTAGATAGTAGACAAGAATTATCTCAGGTGAAGGGAAAGACAACATACAATACAGGGGAAGTCAACATAACTGGACTAAACCAAAAGCTAAGTTTCCTGAACACAGCCAAGTGCTTCGAGGGACAGTGTAGCAGAGGCAGGGGTCTGGGGACCATGGTTTTGGGGGACATCTATGTCAGTTGGCATAACAAGGTTTATTAAGAAAATGTCCTGTATCACACTTGGGTGAGCGGCTCCTGGAGTCTTAAAAGCTTGTGAGCAGCCATATAATATGCATCAATTGGTTCCAACCCACCTGGAGCAAAGGAGAATAAAGACCACCACAGACTCAAGGAAAACGTTAGCCCAGGAGACAAAAGGGTCACATAAACCAGATACTCCATCAGTCTGAGACCAGAGAACTAGATGGTGCCCGGCTATGACCAGTGATCGCCCTGACGGGGAAAACAACAGAGTCCCTGATGGAGCAGGAGAAAAGTGGGGCGCAGAACTCAAATTCTCGTAAAAAGACCAGACTTAGTGATCTGACTGAGACTACAGGAACCCCAGAGGTTGTGGCCCCTCGATGCTTGGTTAATCCAGAACTAAATCCATTCCAGAAGCAACTCTTCAGACAAAGATTAGACTGGACTATAAGATACAAAATGATACTCGTGAAGAGTGTGCCTCATGTTCATGGTTCAGGTAGCTACATGAGACTAAATTGGCAGCTCCTGTCCTGAGGCAGGATGAGAAAGCAGAAAGGGATAGGAGCTGGTTGAATAGGTATGGGTAATCTGGGGTGGAAAGGGAGAGTGTGCTGTCACATAGGGATTGCAGCTAGGGTCACGTAACAACGTGTGTAAGTTTTTGTATGAGAAACTGGCTTGAGCTGTAAACTTGCACTTAAGCACAATTAAAAAAACAAAGTTTGCTCCGTAGCTGTTTTACTGTTTACGTATGTAGAGATAAGTTTTCTTGATGCTGGGCATCTTGTTGTTTTTACTGGCCTTTTGCCTTTCTTCGGGGTTGACCCTGTGTGAACCTTTGCTTGCTTGCTTATTTGCAGGTTAACTTTGTTCCTGTTGCCTTACTGGCACTCGTACAGGTGCATCCAGCCTGTGACGTAGGGTAACACCTCTTCTCTTCCCCCAGTTCTTTGCCTCTCACTGTCTGGGTGTCTGGTGACGTGTTAGTGTGTGCCTCACGTAGTCAGCCCTGCCAGTCTTGTCTCTGTGGCTGTCAACTCCCACCTTGTCGCACAAGGTCTCCCCACCTCCAGAATCACTGTTTCTTTCTAGGAGCTGTTGGGCTTTATTCCCTCTTCTCGTTTAGGTCTTTGCCTTTTGGGGTTTCTGGTGATGAGAGAAGCACTCAGGCTGCAGGCCAGGCTCGCTGTTCTGCCCTGACCTGCACTTGCCTATTCTGGGGGTCTTGGAGCCTGGTGGCACAGTGGTTAAGTGCTGTGGCTGCTAACCAAAAGGTCAGCAGTTTCAATCCACCAGCTGCTCTTTGGAAATCCTACGGGGCAGTACTACTCTGTCCTGTAGGCTTGCCATGAGTTGGAACTGACTGGACAGCAGTGGGTTTTTTTTTGTTTGTTTTTCTACGCTGTGCTTGTGGACAAACCCCACCCTTTTGATCCATGTTTTCTTTCTACAGCATGTGGTTCTCTGAGATGACTCTACCCTCGGGAATACCTCAGCCTCACTCTGTGATCTATCGGTCTAGCAACAGATGTCCCCTTTGGCTGTGCCCCTCATGCCCTCTCTTTTTTGTGATGTGGTTACTGGACACCAACTGTGATGTCACTCCTGGTCCCAGTGTGCTTCCAGCAGAAATATGTCTCTAGGTTCTCCCAGGTGACCTCAGATGCTGCCTTTTCCAACAGGGAATTCTGCTCATGTGATTCTGCAGTGGAAATAGTGCCCCTTGGGTGGAACAGGACGGTCCCTATTTCCTTCCCACCTCTCAGGACAGGGGTGTGGCCCTCGGGTTGTGAGAGGGTGGTCTGTGTCTACTGTCTTCGAGGACCAACACTCAGAGCTGCAGTGGAGTGTCTAGGTGCTGGTGTAAGGTCTGTTCAAGCCACATCTGTTTGTGAGCCGTACTTTCTCACACCTAGAACACAGTTGTTTTTAAAAGGCCCCTTATGGATCGAATTGTGTCCCCCGCAAAGTATGTGTTGTAAATCCTGCCGTACTCGTAGTTATAATCTCATTTATGAATGGGTTTTATTTGTTACGTTCATGAGGCAGTATTAGTGTAGGGTGTGTTTTAAATCAGTCTCTTTTGAGATTTAAAAGAGCAGATCAAGCAAACAGCAAGAAAAGCAGAGATGGGGAAGATACAAGCCATGTGATGGCCAAGGAACCAAGGAATAGCAGCTGAAAAGTGACAAGGACCTTCCCCCAGAGTGGGCAGAGAGCGAGCCCTCCCCTAGGGCCAACCCCCTACACTGTGAAGGAATAAATCTCTGTTTGTCAAAGCCACCCACTCGTGGTATTTCTTTTATAACAGCACTAGAGAACTAAGACAAGGCCTTTTTTTTTTTTTTTTTTTTACGAAAATTACAAAGTGATACTTGCTCTTGTAATACCTCCAAATAATATAAAGTATGTGAAGTGATTTTCTCCCTTTTCTGCCTACAATCCCATCTAAAGACAACAGTTCCAGGTGTGTGTGTGTCTCCCTAGACGTCCATGTGTGGTACTTGCACATGTATGTAGACTGTGTGTGCCAGGGGCTCCCCCACTTTGCATCACCCAATGTGTACACGCCTGCTCTCCCAGGCCGAGAGTGTGGGGTGGCAGCAGGTGCGTCTGAGCTCTCAGGAGACTTGTGTCCTGGGAGCTGCTCTGAGTGCTTGACGCTTGCGCCCCTCACACCCCCTGAGTTCACAGTGACGCTGTCTTACAGCCAACTTGCAGCTTGGCCAGACAGTATAGGAGGCAAGGGCTTCATGGCCAACTTGCAGCTCAGCCAGGCCATGCAGGGGGCAGGGGGAGCCAGCAGCCTGTCCCAGTCTGCTTTCTCCTGGCCCAGCATGGATACCGTGTCCTACCAGTGGGCTCAGGATGCTAGTAACGTTGGGTCTTTTACATGATGCAGAAGCGACCTCATAAAACACACATTTCTGTATTTGTTAAAAGCTTTTTGTAGGCTCATTCTCACCTTCAGGCGAGGTAGTGATGGGGCTGTAGGTTATGTGCTTTTACATTCTGACGGTTTGCGGCCAGATTGCACCTCAAAACAGCATAGCAGTGTATGCCTGCTGTAGGAGTGCCCAACCTCATACTCTCCGTCCTCTACAGCTGCTGGTCAGGAATGAGCTAGATCTAGGTCCCAAATAAAGTAGTGGTTCTTAGTAGCTCTGGGAGTGCAAAGCAAGTGGTCACATTTTGGGCAAAACTGACCCTTTGTATGTTACATTTGTATTTCTCTGACATTCTTTATTAAATGCTAGTTGTGTGGTCCGTATGCCAAGGAGTGCGCTCACTATGACCCATGTGCTGGAATCCTAGCTCTTGGTTCAAACCAGCACTGAGCTCATGCATAGGAGTGGCTGAGGACTTAACATGCTGCATTAGCATGGTCCCTGGGCAGTTACCTGTTGTTTGTGATGTCGCCTGGTGGCCAGGGCCACAGGATGGCAGTTAGCTTGCAGAGGTTCCCGCTGGCAGACATGCGGCCACAGCCCTCATAGGCGTGGGTGTGGGCTGACCCTGGCACCCTGAGGTCCGGGTGGAGGGAGGGACCGACCTGAGGAGGCCAGCTCTGGCCATGGGTATAGACAGTGAGTGTGCTTTTTCTCTCTCCTTTGACTGGAGCTGTTGTGACCATGATAGGGTTGGTGGCAGTGTGTCATCCTCACAGAATCTGTTCTCTCCCCAGGGAAGGGGGCTGTGTACAGCTTTGACCCAGTGGGGTCCTACCAGAGAGATTCCTTCAAGGCCGGGGGTTCAGCCAGTGCGATGCTGCAGCCGTTGCTTGACAACCAGGTAACACCATGCTTCCCTGTGTTCGGCATGTGCTCTGGGGGGCGGGTGTAGTGGGTCTACTCCCCCATCCTCACCTGTGTCCTCACCAGAGGGCAGCTGTGTCTGTGGTCCCTGGCCACCTCAACCTGGAGGTCAGGGTGGGTCGTGGGCAGTCCAAGTGCTGGGGAACTTGAGCTCCATTGTTGGACCGTCTGCCTTCCCCAGCCCAGGTTCCCTCCTCTTTCCTCTCTAGGTTGGGTTTAAGAACATGCAGAATGTGGAGCATGTCCCGCTGTCCCTGGACAGGGCGCTGCGCCTGGTGCGGGATGTCTTTATCTCTGCTGCTGAGCGAGATGTGTACACTGGGGACGCACTACGGATCTGCATTGTCACCCAAGAGGGCGTCCGCGAGGAGACTGTGCCCCTGCGGAGGGACTGAGCTGCTGACCACTGTTGAGTCAGGTCAGCTGTATCTGCGGCTGTGGTCTGCAGCTGTGGGCCGGCCACCTGCTTAGTTCAAGGCCTGGTGGCTGACCTGCTTCATCACTGGGCCTGTGGGCAACCCGGTTTATTAAAGAGCCTGCGTGCCATGACCGTGTTGTCCTCTCTTGGCTGCGAGCTTGCCAACCCTCCCCTTTTCTCTCTCTGTGATTTTTATGTTTCAGGGATGAAAACTTCCCTAAACAGAGGTCATGTCAGCTTTCCTTATGTTAATGAGCAAGAAGTATATGCAGAAAAGTCAACCTTTGGGTCAACTTAGTCATCTTATAGTGGTCAGCCCACTCTGTGAGGAGGGCCTTTAGGCATTCTTGGGTCCAGGCAGCGTGCTCTCAGGGAGGGTTATCTTTAAACCACACAAAGGGGTGGCTTACTCTGATTTTATTATGATTTTCATGGGTGAAAGTGGGCTACCTCAGGATTTTCATTCCTTTCACTGTTAAGAAGCAGTCTGGAACGGATGGCTGTATTTTTAATGAAATTAACCAGAGTGGATGCAAAATTATAAAGACAAATAACTCTCTAAACAGGCTTTAGTCAGAGATCTGGAAAAATTGTTACACACACTGCAGGACCTGATTTTTGATAGCATTAAAACAGCTTTTGTTTAGAGCTACTAATTACATTTTAACTCCGTTATAATGGAGTACTTTTCTTGGTGTCGAGCAAGTCAAATTGGACCACATAACACAGGGTACACCTTGCTTTGTAGGATAAGTCTGTGCTGTGGTCAGATTGGACCACATAATGCAGAGTGCACCTGGCTTTTTAGGATAACAGTATGTGGTGTAGTCAGATTGGACCATGTGACACAGGGTACACTTAGGTTTGTAGGATGACAGCCTGTGCTATAGTCAGATTGGATCACGTGACAGGGTACACCCAGCTTTGTAGGATAACAGCCAGTGCTATAGTCAGATTGGACCACGTGACACAGGGTGCAACTAGCTTTATAGGATAACAGCCTGTGCTGTGTTAGATTGGACCATGTAACGCAGGGTACACTTTGCTTTGTAGCATAACAGTCTGTGCTACAGGCTTCACCATGTTGGCAGTTAATCTTAGAAACTGCTTTTGTTTATTTTATCTCGTTTTAAAAAGAATTTAATTCAAATGGTCAAAAACTCCTAGAAGACACGTTTTAAAATCACTACAGGTGTCTGTGATCCCAGGTGTTCCTCAGCCACAGGCACTGGGGTGGGTGGTGAGGTCTGCGCACATCTCTTGGAGTGCCGACTAAAACCAGACAATCCTGTTTCAAAGACATATTTTTATCTGTAATTTCATAAACTACATCTATTTCTTGCCCAAGGAATTTCCTGCTGATGTTGGCATCGTTTTTCACTATTTTAAGTTATGTAAACATGTGAGTGCCAAAAATGTTCTGCAAGGCCCTCGTCTCCCAAGGCTTCTAGGAGGTTCTGCAGATTGAGAAGAGATGAGTGGTGCATGGTGGTGGTTCTCGATGTCTTTGTAACTACGTTCTGGTACAAACTCGTCCAGTACCCTCACAGGCCTAGAACACAGTCTCATTTGAAGTGCCTCTGAGGCACGCTGGAGATGCGTGGTCGACAGTGGGCTGCATGAGCATCTCCCAGGTCTACCTAACCCTGCTGCTTGCTGTGGTAGTGCCATCTGGCTACAGGCTGATGGGCAGCCTTCTGAAACTGGGCAGAGCTCGAGGTGTGCTCAGTCACAGCCTCTGGCTCCAACTAGAAAACTGCCAAGATGCAGGGTCCGCTCCCGGGCTGCGCCATGACCCCTTGTGGCGCGTGGGATCTGAGGAGCCCCATACTGGTTATGTTAACTGCTGGGTGGCATCAGTACAACTTGATCTGTACACTGAACTGGTGCTGTGTAGATGCTTGTGTTTTAAATACCAGTTTGGGGGGTTGGGGATGGGTGGCAGAGGGTCTTTGCTCCAGCCTGTGCCTGAGGTGGGTGGGAAGGGGTAAGCTAGCCACTCTGCCAGTGTCGTCCAGCACATCCTAGTCCTCCGGGCCGTGGTATGTGATGGTGAGCATAGTGGCTGCACTTCTGGGGAGATGAACACTTAGGGAAATGGCCTAGGGATGAAGTCACCCAGAAGGCTCCTGGTGACTACCGGAGGTGGTACCTTTCCCCCCCTTTCTGTGCTGACAGTGTCTGACTCCAGATCTTTGTCCTTACTATGGACCACATTGTGATCGCAGGGCCTTCCATCAGAACCGCAGGCTTGTTACAGGCCCTGACTCCTGGGTAGGGCACAAAAACCTGTGTTTTTGTCGAATACCGGGTGATTATTGCCAGACAGTTTAATCAGAAGTAGCCTGTGGGGGACGTGAGGAGGGTTTGTTAAATGGTCCTGACCTGCAGTGGACGGTGGGTTGGTGATACATGCGTGGTACCTGGGCCAGGAGCCCAGCATACCCACCAGGAAGGGAGGTGGAGGGGAGAGGGTGTCTGTCAGCCCCTCCTCTGACCTGCAGCCTTGGTGGTGAGGGCCCTGGGAGAGCTGCTCCTCCTCAAGGGGCCCCATGTGCCCCTGCACCCCCCAAATGAGGACATGTGATCGTGCCCACCTACCCCAGCCTGCGGGGACTTGGCCTGCACAGCAGCTTCACCTCGCCCCAACCCCTCAGCCACTCCCAGCTGTGTTCTCAGTGATTCGGCTGCTCAGTACTGACCACACTCGGTGCCCACTCTCCCCTGGGGCTTGTCAGTACTGCTCTTCAAAGTCCTGATGGAGCTTTGTCATCCAGTGAGCCGTCCCAGCCTGTGTAGATCTCATGGGTGTCTTCTGTGAGCCATCGGCATTACATGTCAGAGCTATTGCTATTTCTTAAACGGTGCCCCCAACCCCAATTAGGAATCACTGGTGGCACAAAGGGTTAAGTGCTCGACTACTAGCAGAAAGGTTGGTGGTTCAAACTCACTCAGAGGTGCCTTGGAAGAAAGGCCTGGTGATATGCGTCAAAAAGGTCACAGCCTTGAAAACCCTAGGGAGCAGCTCTACTCTGCACTCACGGGGTTGCCACAGGTCAGAATCCCAGTGAGTAATAACAGCTCCCCATCACTATATTCCCATTGAACAAGACTTGGGGGGTACTTTTACTTATGATTTAAAAAGATAAAGAATATTTGAAGGGCCTGGAATGGATACTTTTGTTGCTGTTGGTTGAAAACTATCAGCCCCCACTTCTGATAAGAAAAACCCTGTACCAGTGAGCAGTTCCCAGATGTTTTCACACCCCTGGAGCCTCCAGGGGCCAGGCCTGGGCTTAAACTTGGAGGCCACTGGGGCCCCTGTTTTCCAAGTCTCACTTGTCTGGGGCATGGGCTGTGTGGCTTGAAGGCAGGCAGAAGTTGGGGCAGACTGACCCACTGGCTCGTGGTTCCCGGCACAGGTGGGCTTGAAATAGGCCCCAGGGCCACTTGGTCTGTCTTGGATGGTGGTGGCCCTGCCCACTCATGTCTGTCGGGAAGCTGTGCTGTATGGACTCACAGTCCAATCAGGACACGTGTCCTCTGCTGAGTGGGGTGGTGTACCAGGCCTCGTCGGGCTCCCCCACCCGGTCCCCACGCTCCTCTCTACAGATGGCCTTTCGGGCTTCCAGCCATCTCTTTAGCCCCTTTGTCTGAGCTGGCGAGTCATCTTTGAGAAACATTTTTCTTATAATGGAAAATCTTGATTCGAAGAACATGGGGTGTGGATCGCACCCACAAGAGCGGACTTTCTGGAGAGCATGGGTGGTTTTAAGTGGGATGTCACCATGCTTTCTCAGTGCCTAGGTCTCCATGAAACGGGGTGGGAAGTTTAGGGCTGTGAGTTGGCACTGTGGCCACCAGATGGCGGTGTTGGCCCACCCAGCCGCCATGTGCACTGCGATGGGTTTGTCAGTAGAACTGGCCTAGCTCAGTTTTGCTCCTGGGAGGGAGCCCAGGCTATCTTACCCATTTCATCACCTGGAAGAAGGGTACTGCTAACACAGTTGCAGCTCATCCTTGCTACCACAGTGGATGGGGCAGAGGAGGGAAGGATGGTGGGGCTGTGGCGGTATGGGGAGACATGTGAGAACTACAGGCTCCCATGAACAGACTGTTGGCCCGAGAGGACATTAGAAGTTTTGCCAGGCATCTGGGTGCTCCAAGGATCCAAGTCTCTGAATGCCGTGGAGGTTCCTGGTGAGGATTCAGACAGGCTGTAGGAACAGTCGTCAACACCTTGGAGAATGTCGGCAGGGTCATGTAGCAAACCTCTGACTCAGGAAGTCCTGGGACCCAGTGGTGCCAGTGTTCATGCTCCCCACCTCTGGAGGTGCTGGATGAACTTGGCTTCCTTGTGTTTAACACGGGGTTAGGGTTAGGGCTTCTGGTCTAACAGGGCTTATTCCCTTGGGGCCTCTGACCTGAGGGAGGGGCCTTCCCCTGGGGCCTTTGGGCTAGGTGGGCCCTCTGCCATTGTCTGGCAGGGGCAAAATGTGTTCTGCACGTATCACAGGTTATTTGTTTTTTACTCTTTGGCTCAGAAAAGGAATCAAGTCTGAGGCAGATCCCATCACTGGAGATAAAGGAAGGTCTGTGATTACAGTGGCATTTCCAAGCCAGAGGTTGAAATATACTATGATACATGTTCTGACAAATAATTTGAATTCAAGGTTGTTCTGAAAATCTCAACACTTTTATAGACTTGCTTTAAGAGTCCCTGCTTAATTTTGTTTTGTTTTTAAGCATTTCTTTTTAACTATTTCAAAACCTGTAACTGGCTTCTGTTTTCTCTGCATTCTTGACTCTGTCTCTCATACAATTTTCATTTACTTTCTGGAAGTGATTGTTGAGGGCACTTCAAATTGTTCCTCCCGTCTGTAACAGTTTTGATGTTCCCCTCTGACCTTAGGGAGCCACATGGATGCCCTGAAGTGTTCACAGGCTCAGGGCAAGAGGACCCACAGACCTTGCTCCTCAAGCCTCCAACATTACAAAGTCCCACTGTGATTCTCCTGCCGAACTACTTGGGAGGATTTCCTCTGAAAGTGCTCATGGCAGCTAGAGCAGCTCCCGCACTTCCGAGAAGAGGCGTGGACAAGAGAGGCAGAGACCAGAGGGCAGGGGTGGGGGCCCTGAGGCACCAGGGGTCCTGTGACCCGTGACCATTCTCCAGACAGAATATGGAAGCAGAAAGCCAGCTTTGCTTTGGGGGAGCATCTGACATTAAAGTATGACTTTTCTGAGAAATATGATTTGCTTTTTTATGCCATTTATTTAGGAATGAGTTTAAGATATATTTTTTTTAATTTGTTTTTGTTATTGTTGAGACTGTACACAGCGGAACATACACCAACAGTTTCTACTGGTACAGTTCAGTGACTGTGATTACATTCTTCAAGTTATGCAAGCATTCTCACCCTCCTTCAAATTGTTCCTCCCGTATTAACACTGCCCCCTGAGGTTCCAACCTAATCGTTGGAGTTGCTGTTGCCAGCTTGATCCTGTATAGATAGTACTTAAAAGAGCACAGTGTCCAAAGCAGACATACTTTATTAGTTAAGCTAAACTACTGCTTGGCTTAAAGAAGACTTCAGGGGATATTTTTGGTTTAAGGTTTAAAGATTATCTCACGGCAACAGTTGCAGGGGTTCGTTCAGACTCATGGCTCCAGAAAGTGTGAATTCCATGAATATTTGAAATTCTTGTCTGTATTTTCCACAGTTCGATCAGTATTTTTTAATGGAATCTTTGATAGAAATGTTCAGTAATTGTAGCTGGGCACAATGCAGTTCTTTTGGTCTCATGGCAAAGGAGGCAGTTGTTCATGGAGGCAATTAGCCACACATTCCATTTCCTCCTCCTATCCTGACTCGCCTCTTTTCTTCCTCTGTTGCTCCAGGTAAATAGAGACCAACTGTTGTACCTTGGAAGGATGCTGGCAAGCTTTTAAGATGCCAGGCACTACACAATGAACTAGGAGGTAGAAGAGAGGCACTAAACATGGTATTAAGCCAATTAACCAGAATCTGCCATGTATTGCCACCACATCTGTCAGTTTATCATACTGTGGTGGCTTGTGTGTTGCTGTAATACTGGAAGCTTTGCCACTGGTATTACATATACCAGCAGGGTCACCCTTGGTGGACAAGTTTCAGCTGAGCTTCCAGACTAAGACAGACTAAGAAGAAGGACCCAGCAGTCTACTTATGAAAAATACTGGGCAGTGAAAACGTGAATAGCAGTGGAACATTGTCTTACATAGTGCCGGAAGATGAGCCCTTCAGGTTGGAATGCACTCAAAACACAACTGGGGAAGAGCTGCCTCCTCAGAGTAGTTGCTGCTGTTGTTAGGTGCAGTCAAGTCAGTTCTGATCTTAGGGACCCTATGCACAACAGAACACACTGCCTGGTCCTGTCCCATCCTCACAATTGTTATGCTTGAGTTCATTGTTGCAGCCACTGTGTCAGTCCATCTCATTGAAGGTCTTCCTCTTTTTCGCTGACCCTCTATTTTACCAAGCATGATGTCCTTTTCCAGGGAATGATCCCTCCTGATAACATGTCGAAAGTATGTGAGTCAAAATCTTGCCATCCTTGCTTCTAAGGGGCATCCTGGCTTTACTTTTTCCAAGACAAATTTGTTTGTTCTTTTGGCAGTTCATGGTATATTCAATATTCTTAACACAATAATTCAAAGGTATCAATTCTTCAGTCCTCCTTATTCATTGTCCAGCTTTCACATGCATATGAGGCAATTGAAAACACCATGGCTTGAGTCAGGCGCAGCTTATTCTTCAAGGTGACATCTTTGCTTTTGAACACTTTAAATAGGTCTTTTACAGCAGATCTGTCTAATGTAAGACGTTATTTGATTTCCCTTAAAGTAGAGTCAACCTTAATGAAGTGGATGGAGTCAAGCTTTCAGGTCCTTCATTTGCTGATGTGGCATGACTCAAAATGAGAAGAAACAGCTGCAAACATCCATTAATAATTGGAACATGGAATGTATGAAGTATGAATCTAGGAAAATTGGAAATCATCAAAAGTGAAATGGAATGCATAAACATCGTATCTTAGGCATTAGTGAGCTGAAATGGCCTGGTATTGATCATTTTGAATTGGACAATCATATGGCCTACTCTGCCAGGAATGACAGATTGAAAAGGAATGGCGTCACGTTCATCGTAAAAAAAAAAAAAAAATTTTTTTTTCAAGATCTATCCTGAACTACAACGCTGTCAGTGTTAGGATAATATGCGTATGGCTACAAGGAAGACCAGTTAATATGACCATTACTCAAATTTATGCATCAACCACTGAGGCTAAAGATGAAGAAATTGAAGATTTTTGCCAACTTCTGCAGTCTGAAATTGATCAAACATGCAGTCAAGATGCATTGATAATTACTGGTGATTGGAATGTGAAAGTTGGAAGCAAAGAAGGATTGGTAGTTGGAAAATGTGGACTTGGTGATAGAAATGATGCCAGAGATCGCATGGCAGAATTTTGCAAGACCAACTGCTTCTTCAGTGCAAATACCTTTTTCAACAACATAAATGGCAACTATTCATGTGGACCTTGCCAGTTCAGTGGTGCCAGTTCTTATATGGGAGCATTCTTCCCATAAAAACGGCATGGGGGCAATGTCTGACCTCTCACGAGGGGGAAGCAGACTCAAGATGAACAGCCCAAGGCTGATTCCTATGAGGTGGAGGTCAGACATGCCTCCCCTCTCCTCCATCTTTACCAACTCTGAAAGCAACCATCCCTCCCACAGCAATCTCTACTTCCCTGCTGGACTCACATTGCAGTGGCCACACAGAACTCACAGACAATACTCAAGATTATGGGGTTTATTAAGGAAGTAACAGTTACAATTCAGGCACAGGAACACTCAGGATACAGCTCGTGCATCAAGGCAGCCTCTTCCCAGCCATGATTGCAGGCACACCCCTTGACCCTAGGCCTCTCCCCAAAGTCATTCAGCTTTCTCTCTCCATGGGCCAGGAAGCCCACCATGGTGTCTCCTGCTGCTGGGTCTATGCTGCCGGGTCTCTACTGTTGGGTCTCTGCTGCCAGGCCTCTGCTCCCACTTCTCTCTCTGTCTACCGGTTCTGGAGCTTTTTGGCGCAGGTACCCCAGGTCCAAAGGATGTGCTTAGCTCCTGGCTGTTCTTCCTTGGTGGTGGTGGTATTTTCTCCTTTTCTGCCTCTGGGGTGGCTCATTTCAAGCCCATTGGGTTGGCAAAACTGACCAATCCCTTTGGTGGCCCACAATTACCTTGTCAACACAGTCTTGCCCAGTCACTTGGGTGGGAGTTGCAAGACCGTGGCTAGAAAGGCCACACAAAAGTGATCTATCACACTGCACCTCTCTTTGTAACTAAGACCTCTAGACCTGCAAAGCATAGGGTCACAGGGACAGGAAACAAAAATTTCACAAGTGGGTCACTAGGGGTAATAGTGGTGCCACTTCCTTGTCCACTCCTTGATTCCTGGACCCATAAATCCTGGTTATAGGAGAAACAGCACCATATATTGGATGCTGGTTTAGAGCATATACAGCCCCCTGGAGAACATTGTGCCAATCCTGCAAGGTATTGCCAGCTAGCTGGTGCCATAGTTATATCTTTAGATGGCTATTCCATTATCCTATCAAGCCAGCTGCTTCAGGATGATGGGGAACATGGTAAGACCAGTGAATTCTGTGACCACGGGCCCACAGTTGTACTTCATTTGCTGTGAAGTGAGTCAGTTGTTCTGAGGTGATGCTGTGTGGGATACCATGACGGTGGATAAGGCATTTTGTAAGTCCACAAATGGTAGTTTTGGCAGAAGCATTATAGGTGTGGAAGGCAAATTCATATTGAGAGTGTCTATTCCAGTAAGAACAGAATGTTCCCTTTCTATGATGGAAGTGGTCCAATGTAAGCAATCTGCTGGCTGATCACCTCAAGGAATGATGCCATATCAGGGACTCAGTGTTGATCTTTGCTACTGGCAGATTGGGCACTCAGCAGTGGCTATAGCCAAACTTGGTGAGTGGAAGTCCCAGTTGCTAAGTCCATGCATAACCTCCATTCCTGCCACAATGGCCACTTTAATTCATGAGCCCATTGGGCCATGATGGGAATGGCTGGTGAAAGAAGATGATTGGTTTCCACAAAATGTGTCATACTATCCATTTGATTGTTAGAATCCTCCTCTGCTGAGGTCATCCTTTGATGAGCATTCACATGAGACATGTCTTTATTTCTTTGGCCCATTCAGAAGGATCTATCCACATACCTCTTCCCCATACCCCCTTGTCACCAATTTTCCAATCATGTCCCTTCTAAGTCCCTGAACATCCAGCCAAACCATTGGCCACAGCCCATGAATCAGTATACAGTTGCACATCTGGCCACTTCTCCTTCCAAGCAAACTGAACATCCAGGTGCACTGCTTGAAGTTCTGTTCATTGGGAGGATTTCTCTTCACCACTGTTATTCAGGGAGGTCCCAGAAAAGGACTGCAGTGCTGCTGCTGTCTACTTTCTAGTGGTGCCTGCTTATCACACAGAATCATCTGTGAACCAGGCATAAGTTTTCACTTCCTCAGCCCACTGATCGTAAGAAACTTCCTATGAGGCCACAGGTGGAGACTTGGAGACAGAAGGTAATGTGACAAGAGTGGAGACCATGGGCATTTGGGCCACTTTCTCATGCTATTGTGCCTTCAGGTCCTGCTTGAGCTCGATCTCATATATACATACCACTTCCACTTAATAATGGAGTGCTGCTGTGCATGCCCAACTTTATGAATCTATGGGTCAGACAACACCCAGTTCATGATGGGCAGCTCAGGCTGCATGATGACTTGGTGGGCTATAGTTTAGCATTCAGTCTCTACTAAGGCCTAGTAACAAGCCAAGAGCTGTTTCTCAAAGAAGATTAGCTATCTGCAGAGGATGACAGGACTTTGCTCCAAAACCCTAAGGGTCTGCACTGTGATTCACCAATAATTGCCTGCGGAAGATTCCATACAGCATCTCTATCTGCCATTTATACTTCAAGCAGCATTGAATCAGCTGGATAATATGGCTCAAGTGGCAGAGCTATTTGCATGGCAGTCTGAACATGTTCCAGAGCCTTCTCTTGTTCTGGGCTCCACTCAAAACTACAGCTTTTTGAGTCACTTGATAAATAGGCCTGAGTAACACACCCAGATGAGGAATGTGCTGCCTCCAAAACCCAAAGAGGCCCACCAGGCATTGTGCCTCCTTTTTAGTTGTAGGAAGGCCAGATGGAACAACTTAATCTTCACTTTAGGAGGAATATCTTGACATGCTCCACACTTCTGGGACCCTACCTTTTGAAATCCCAGAGGCCATGGCTCCACCCTTTGAGACCCCAGAGGTTGTGGCCCTACCCTTTGAGAATGAGGCAGCTCTGCTTCCTGTGTTCCTCATCTTTTCAGCTTCTGCTTCCTGGTTCCTTGGCCTCTTTGCCCTCAGGCCCTTGGGCTGACCCGGCATCCGCCCTGCTCAGGCAAGTGTTACAAAGCTCTTTAGCTCTACTGATAAGTTCCTGGAGGCACCCCGCTCTTCCAGGAAGCCTGCTGCCCAAAGGCACTCAGCTTTCTTGCCCTCTGGGTCAGCTGTGCTGTCTTGCACCAGTCGCCTGGTTCTGCTGCTGCTGTTTCTCACCCTTTGTGCCATCTCCAGGTTTATAGCTCTCCTCATTTCTTTCTGAGTCCTCACCAGAATTGTCTTCAATGTCCGTAATTCTACCAGCAGTCGCTTCAAGGCAGTCTAGACTTTTACTATGAAGAAAAAAATGAGGCACTTTAAAACTCTTCCAGCCTCTCTCTACCCATTCACAGTTTCAAAACTGTTTCCACATTTTAGGTATCTGTTAGAGCAGCACCCCACTCCTGTAACATATTCTGTCTTAGTTATTGTCTTAGTCATCTAGCACTGCTATAACAAATACCACAAGTGGATGGCTTTAATAACAAGAAATGTATTGTCTCATAGTCTAGTAGCTACAAGTCCAAATTCAGGGTGCCAGCTTCAGGGGAAGGCTTTCTCTCTCTGTCGGCTCTGGATGATGGTCCTTGTCATCAATCTTCCCTTGGTCTGGGAGCAGCTCAGCACAGGAATCTCAGGTCCAAGAGTTGTGCTGTGCTCCCAGCGCTGCTTTCGTGGTGGTATGAAGTCCGCATGTCTCTCTTCTCACTTCTCTCTTTTACATTTCAAAAGAGATTGGCTTAAGACACTAATCTTGTAGACCTCATCAATGTAACTGCCATTAATCCATCTCATTACATCCTAGTGATAGGATTTACAACACACAGGGAAAGAACATCAGATGACAAAATGGTATACAATTTTTATACAATACTGGAAATCATGACCTAGGCAAGTTGACAGATACTTTGGGGGGCACAATTCAATCCATGACCTTCCACCCTTTGGCCCCCCAAAATTCATGTCATTGCTACATGTAATACACATTTACCCCGTCATAGCAAAAGTCTTAAATCAACTCCAAGTCCAAAATTCAAAAATTCCTCATCTGTGTAATCTAGAATACAAGTTATCTGATTCCGAAGTACAATGGTGGAACAGGCACAAGCTAGACATTTCCATTACAAATGGGAGGAATCATAGGGAAAGAAGGGATAACAGGCACCAAGCAAGTCAACAGAACATATTACATTAGCCCTGAAGGCTTGAAAATAATCCTCTGTTCTCTGAAACCATTTACACAATGGCCCTGCCCTCCAGACTCTAGGTATTAGTCACATTATCCAGATTCTAAGTGCAGGCCCCTTGGTTCTGGGCTTCAGCTCTGCCTACCTTCCAGGCCCACTGGGATGGCAACTCTGCTCCTTTTGCTTTAGGCGCACCATTTCCTAGTCCATCTGAGTGATGACTTTACCCTTAGAAACACCAGAGGCCACGGCTTCACCCTTTGAAACCCCAGAGGTCAAGGCCATACCTTTTGAGACTGAGACAGCTCAGCTTGTGTTCCTTGTCCCTTCAGCTTCTGCTTCCTGGTTCCTTGGCCTCTTGGCCCCTCAGGCCTCATGCCCACATCTACCCTGCTGAGGCAAATGTTCCAAAGCTCAGTAGCTCCATCGATAAGTGCCTGGAGGTACCCCACTCTGCCAGGAACCCTCCTGTGCATAAGCACTCAGCTCTCTCATTCCATGGGCCGTTTCCAGCATTGTCTCACACTGGTCTCCTGGTTCTGATGCTGCTGGTCCTCTGCTGCTGCTTCTCACCACCTGTGCTGTCTCCAGTGTTGACAGTTCACTTCCTTCTGATTCCTGTAGCCATTCACAGTTTCAAAACTATTTCCACATTTTAGGTATCTGTTAGAGCTACACCCCAATCTCAGTACCAAATTCTGGCTTAGTCAGCTAGGACTGCTATAACAGAAATACCACAAGTGAATGGCACTAACAAAGAGAAATTTATTCTCTCACAATCTAGTAGCTACAAGTCCAAATTCCAGGTGTCAGCTCCAGGGGAAGGTTTTCTCCCTCTGTCGGCTCTGGAGGAAGGTCCTTGTCATTAATTTTCCCTTGGTCAGGGAGCAGCTCAGCACAGGAAGGATGTGCTTTGCTCCCAGCACTGTTTTCTTGTTGGTATGAAGTCTCCATGTCTCTCTGCTCAATTCTCTCTTTTATATTTCAAAAGAGATTGGCTTAAGACACTATCTAATCTTGTAGATCTCATCAATATAACTGCCACTAATCTGTCTTATTACATCATAGAATTTACAATATATAGAAAAATCACATCAAATGACAAAATGGTATACAGTCATAAAATACTGGGAATCATGACCTAGCCATGTTGACAGATATTTTGAGGGAACACAATTTAATCCATGACAGTTATCTAGTGCTGTTATAACAGAAATACCACAAGTGGATGGCTTTAACAAACAGAAGTTTTTTCTCTCACATTTTAGGAGGCTAGAAGTCCAAATTCAGGGTGCTAGCTCTAGGGGAAGGATTTCTCTCTCTGTTGGTATTTGGGGAAGGTCCTTGTCAATAATCTTCCCCTGGTGTAGGAGCTTCTCAGCACAGGTACCCCAGGTCCAAAGGACATGCTCCACTCCCAGCACTCCTTTCTTGGTGACATAAGGTCCCATCTCTCTGCTTACTTCTCTCTCCATTTATCTCCTGTAAGATAAAAGGTGATGCAGGTCACACCCCAGTAAATTCTCCTCACATGTTGCATCAGGGCTGTGACCTGAGTAAGGCTATTACATCCCACCCTAGCCCTCTTTAACATAGCCTAATCTTGCCTCATTACCACAGGCAGAGATTAGGATTTACAACATATAGGAAAACCATATCAGGTCACAAAATGGTGTACAACCACACAACACTGGGAATCACAGCCTAGCCAAATTGATATACATTTTGGGGGGACACAATTTAACCCATAACAAAGGGCTTTGTAAGCATTGGCTCAATAAAGTCAATCTTAGTCTCTTAAAAATGTTTGGTCATAGACTTAATGGTCTGACTAAGACCAGAAGTATCCTGGCGGTCATGGTCCCCAAGCCTTCTGTTGGCCCAGGACAGGAGCCATCCTGAAGCCAACTCATCAGACATGGGTTTGACTGGACAATGGGTTGGAGAGATATACTGACGAGGAGTGAGCTACTTGCATCAAGTGGACACTTGAGACTATGTTGGCATCTCCTGTCTGGAGGGGAGATGGGAGGGTAGAGAGGGTTAGAAACTGGCAAAACAGTCATGAAAGGAGAGACTGGAAAGAGGGAGTGGGCTGACTCATTAGGGGGAGAGTAAGTGGGAGTATGTAGTAAGGTGTAAATAAGTTTATATGTGAGAGACTGACTTGATTTGTAAACTTTCACTTAAAGCACAATAAAAATTATTAAAAAAAAAAAAAGTCTGGTCATACCTGATTCTCTGAGCACCGTTCTCAAATATGACTTTCCAGTCAAAACTTGATTATAGAATTGAGATTTCCAATTATGCTCTATTAACAGGGGGGACAGATTCTTACTGAACTCACATAAGTAATTATATTGCCATAAAAAATAAGAACACTCATTAAGAGTTTTCCAATCCCAGAGGGGTTAGGTAGAAATGAAAAAATGTTTTATCTTTGTTTGGATAAACATAGTCTATTAAATTACTGTAAGTTATAGATAGTTTAGGAGAAAAGAGAAAAGGGTTTCTTATATTTAGAAAATAGGACATCAAAACATTAAAAATATTTTATATATAGAACTCATAATAGTCCACTCGGTCCTGTAATTAATTTCTTTTCCATTTGTCCTGGGTCAGCAGTCATGAATTCATCGGCTTCTCCACAAGAGTTCTAGAAAACTTGATTCAGTCCAATGGTATAAGCAGTACCATTTAGAAGTCCACATCCAAATATCTGCCGTAGTCCTTTTCATGGGTCCCTTTTGGTGAAAAACTCTGGTCTGTGGTTTATTGCAAGCACCTTCAAGACATCATCAAGGTAAAAACTATCTGCAGATGATAAGTCTTAAAAATGTTGTTTCTGTTAGGTGCCATCCACTTGGTTCCAACTCATAGCGACCTTATGTACCGCAGAACGAAACACTGCCGGGTTCTGCACCATGCTCGCAGTCATTGTTGTGCTGGAGCCCATTGTTGCAGCCACTGTGTCAATTCCTCTCGTTGAGGGTCTTCCTCTTTTCTGCTGACCTTGTACTTTACCAATCATGATGTCCTTCTCCAGGGACTGATCCCTCCTGACAACATGTCCAAAGTATGTAAGATGCAGTCTCGCCATCCTTGCTTCTAAGGAGCATTCTGGTGTCCTTCCAATATAGATTTGTTTGTTCTTTTGGCAGTCCATGGTATATTCTTCTCCAACACCACAATTCAAAGGCATCCATTCTTCTTTCGTCTTCCTTATTCACTGTCCAGCTTGTGCATGCATATGATGTGATTGAAAATATCATGGCTTGGGTCAGGCACACCTTAGTCTTCAAGGCGACGGCTTTACTTTCCAACACTTTAAACAGGTCCTTTGCAGCAGATTATACCCAATCTGCCAGGCGCTCCTTGGAAACTCTGTGGGGCAGTTCTACTCTGTCCTATAGGGTCGCTATGAGTAAGAATCAACTCGACGGCAGTGGGTATACCCAATGCAATGCATCTTTTGATTTCTTGACTGCTGCGTCTGTGCTTGTTGATTGTGGATTCAAGTAAAATGAAATCCTTGACAACTTTAATCTTTTCTCTGTTTATCATGATGTTGCTCATTGGTCTAGTTGTGAGGATTTTTGTTTTCTTTATGTTGAGGTGCAATCCATACTGAAGGCTGTGGTCTTTGATCTTCATTAGTAAGTGCTTCAAGTCCTCTTCACTTTCAGCAAGCAATGTTACATCATCTGCATAACGCAGGTTGTTAACGAGTCTTCCTCTAATCCTGATGCCCCGTTCTTCTTCACATAGCCCAGCTTCGCGGATTATTTGCTCAGCATACAGATTGAATAGGTATGGTGAGAAGTTACAACCCTGACGCACACCTTTCCTGACTTTAAAGCATGCAGTAGCCCCTTGTTCTGTCCAAACAACTGTCCCTTGATCTATATATAGATTCCTCATGAGCACAATTAAGTGTTCTGGAATTCCCTTTCTTTGCAAAGTTATCTATAATTTGTTATGATCCACACAGCCGAATGCCTTTGCATAGTCAATAAAACACAGGTAAACATCCTTCTGGTATTCTCTGCGTTCGACCAGGATCCATCTGACATCAACAATGATATCCCTGGTTCCACGTCCTCTTCTGAATCCGGCCCGAATTTCTGGGATTTCCTGTCTTTATGCTGCTGCAGCTGCTTTTGAATGATCCTCAGCAAAATTTTGCTTGCATGTGATATTGTTTGATAATTTCCTCATTCGGTTAGATTACCTCTCTTGGGAATAGGCATAAATATGGATGTCTTCCAGTCGGTTGGCCAGGTAGCTGTCTTCCAAATTTCTTGGCATAGATGAGTGAGTACTTCCAGCACTGCATCTGTTTATTGAAACATCTCATTTGGTATTCTGTCAATTCCTGGAGCCTTGTTTTTCACCAATGCCTTCAGTGCAGCTTGGACTTCTTCCTTCAGTACTACTGGTTCTTATATGGTACCTCCTGAAATGGTTGAATGTCGACAAATTCTTTTGTTATAGCAACTCTGTGTATTCCTTCTGTCTTCTTTTGATGCTTCTTGAATCATTTAATATTTTCCCCACAGAATCCTTCAATATTGTAACTCCAGGCTTGAATTTTTTCTTCAGTCCTTTTAACTGGAGAAATGCAGAGTGTGTTCTTCCCTTTTGGTTTTCCATCTCCATGTCTTTGCACATGTCATTATAATACTTCACTTTGTCTTCTTGATCCACCCTTTGAAATTTTCTGTTCAGTCTTTTACTTCATCATTTCTTCCATTTGCTTTTACTCTACATTCAAGAGCAAGTTTCAGAGTTTCTTCTGACATCCATTTTGGACTTTTTTTTCCCCTGTCTCTTTAAAGACCTCTTGCTTTCTTCATGTATGATGTACTTGATGTCATTCCACAACTTGTCTGATCTTCAGTCTTTAGTGCTCAATGAATCAAATCTATTCTTGAGATGGTCTCTAAATTTAGGTGGGATATACTCAAGGTCGTACTTTCACTCTTGCGGACTTGGTCTAATTTTCTTCTGTTTCAACTTGAAGTTGCATATGAGCAATTGATGTTCTGTTCCACAGTCAGCCCCTGGTCTTGTTCTGACTGATAATTTTGAGCTTTTCCATCGTCTCTTTCCGCAGATGTAGTCGATTTGATTCCGTGTATTCCACCCGGCGAGGTCCACGTGTATAGTTGCCGTTTACGTTGGTGAAAAAAGGTATTTGCAATGAAGAAGTCATTAGTCTTGTAAAATTCTATCATGTGATCTCCCGCATTGTTTTTATCACCTAGGCCATATTTTCCAATTACCAATCCTTCTTCTTTGTTTCCAACTTTCCCATTTCAATCTCCAATAATTATCAAAGCATCCTGTTTGCATGTTCAGCTTCAGATTGCAGAAGTTGGTAAAAATCTTCAGTTTCTTCATCTTTGGCCTTAGTGTTTGGTCAACTGTACTTTGAGGAGGCAGCTCTTTCCCGGTCGTCTTTTGAGTGCCTTCCAACCTGAGCTCTTCCAATCTTCCAGCACTATATCAAACAGTGTTCCCCTGCTATTCATAAGGTTTTCACTGGCTAAAGCTTTTCAGAAGTAGGCTGCTGTGTCCTTTTGCCTAGTCTGTCTTAGCCTGGAAGCTCAGCTGAAACCTGTCTGCTATAGGTGACCCTGCTGCTGTTTGAATACAGGTGGCGTAGTTTCCAGCATCACAACAACATGCAAACCTCCACAGTACAACAAACTGACAGACACTTGGGGGAATGATATTGCATTCATCGTCAAAAAGGACATGTTCAAAATCTATGGTGTAGTACATCGCTGTCAGTGATAGGATAATATCCATATGCCTACAAGGAGGACCAGTTAATAAGATTATTATGCAAATTTACATACCAACCGCTAACCACTAAAGCCAAAGATGAAGAGATTGAGGATTTTTACCAACTTCTGCAGCCTGAAATTGATCAAACATGCAATCAGGATGCATTGATAATTACTGGTGATTGGAATGAGAAAGTTGGAAACAAAGAAGAAGGATTGGTAGTTGGAAAATATGGCCTTTGTGATAGAAATGATGCAGGAGATGACATGATGGAATTTGGCAAGGCCATCCACTTCCTCATACAAATGGACCTTGCTGGATGGAATACACAGGAATCAAATTGATTACTTCTGTGTAAAGAGATGAAGGAAAAGGTCAAAATCATCAGTTGGAACAAGGCCACGCACCAACTGCAGAACAGACCATCAGTTGCTCATTTGCAAGTTCAAGTTGAAAAAAAATTAGAACAAGTCCACAAGAGTAAAGTACATTCTTAATTATATCCCACCTGAATATAGAGAATAGCTCAAGAATAAATTTGATCCGTTGAACATTAATGACTGAAGACCAGATGAATTGTGAAATGACATCAAGGAAATTATACACAAAGAAAACCAGAGGTCATCAAAAAGGCAAGAAAGAAAGAAAAGACCAAAATGGATATCAGAAGAGACTCTGAGACTTGTTTTGTACATCCAGTACCTAAAGCAAAAAGAAGAAATAATAAAAGAGTCGAATAGAAGATTTCAAAGGATTGATTGCAAAGACAAAGTATTAAAATGACATGTACAAAGAACTGGAGATGGAAAACCAAAAGGGAAGAACATGCTCTGCATTTCTCAAGCTGAAAGAACTGAAGAAAAAATTCAAGCCTGGAGTTGCAATACTGAAGGATTCTATGGGGAAAATATTAAATGAAGCAGGAAGCATCAAAAGAAGCTGGAAGGAAGACACAGAGTCACTATGCTGAAAAGAATTGGTTGACATTCAACCATGGAGGTAGCATATGACCAGGAACTGATGGTACTGAAGGAAGAAGTCCAAGCTGCACTGAAGGCATTGTCAATAAACAAGGCTGATGGAATACCAATTGAGATATTTCAGCAAATGAATGCCACACTGGAGGTGCTCACTTCGCTATGCCAAGAAATTTGGAAGACACCTATGGGCCAACTGAAGAGATCCATATTTGTGCCTTTTCCAAAGAAATGTGATCCCACTGAATTCGGAAGTTATTGAACAATATCATTAATATCACACACAAGTAAAATTTTGATGAAGACCATTCAAAGGCGGCTGTAAGCAGTACATCGACAGGGAACTTCCAGAAATTCAAGCCAGATTCAGAAGAGAACATGGAACCAGGGATATCACTGCTGATGTCAGATGGGTCCTGGCTGAAAGCAGAGAGTATCAGAATGATGTTTACCTGTGTTTTACTGACTATGCAAATTCATTCGACTGTGTGGATCACAACAAATTGTGGGCAACATTTTGAAGAGTGGGAACTCTAGAACACTTAGTTGTGCTCATGAGGAACCTGTACATAGATCAATAGGTAGTCATTTGAATAGAACAAGGGTATACTGCATGTTTTAAGATCAGAAAAGGTGTGTGTCAGGTATGTATCCTTTCACCTTATGTATTTAGTCTGTATGCTGAGCAAATAATCCGAGAAGCTGGACTATGTGATGAAGAACACATCATCAGGATTGGAGGAAGACTCATTAACAACCTGCATTATGCAGATGACACAACCTTGCTTGCTGAAAGTGAAGAGGATTTGAAGCACTTACTGATGAAGATCGAAGACCACAGCCTTCAGTGTGGATTACACCTCAATGTAGAGAAAGCAAAAATCCTCACAACTTGGCCAATAAGCAACATCATGATAAATGGAGGAAAAAAAATTATCTTTTGTCCCTATACCCTCTCCCTAGGCTTTCCAACAAGTCCCATGGTGCTAAACATATCTATCTGCTGACTAGTCCTAAATTCATGTCCAGCCCAAACCTTCCTCTGTCTCCCAGTCTATAAAATCTAGTTGACAACTCCACCCATAGTCTCTCCTGTACCCCCAACTTACACAAGCCTTACTGAGCCTCTGGTACCCAACCCCACTCCACGGCTTCCCTCAGGGCCCTCCTGCCATGCCCATCCCCCAGCCGTCCAAGGTCCATGCCCAAGAGCCATTTTGGATTCCCACCTCTCTGTCACTGTCTACATCTACCCAACACCATCAACTCTACCTCCAGAACAAATCTCAGTCCACCACAGTTCTTGCTGTCACAACCTAGTTCAGGTGGTTGTCCCTCAGGCCTGGGCCATTCCAGTAGCCGCTGCATACATTTCCCTGGCTATTCGCTCCCAAATCTTACCTTGCATTAGAGAGGCCTCCTAAAACTCCATTGGATCCTGCCAATCCTGCTCTGCACCCTTCCTCTGTGTAGTCTCATCCCACTGCCATACTCTTCCTGCTTCTGCCCTTGCCTCAGGCTCTTTCCCAAGGCTCACTGCAGCCCACCCCTCCAACCTCCTCTCTTTTCCTTGAATGTGTGGAGTTATCTTCACCCGGGCTTTGACCCTCTGGTCCCTCAGCTCAAATCACTCATTCCCCGATGCCCTTCTCAGCATATGTGGTGTCTCCTGTGAATAACTTCTCATCTTATGGAGAGAAGATCCTCCATACCATTATCACGTTTGCATAAAAGTTCATTTCTTTCCCAACATTGACCACAGTTTGCTTCTTGATCAGTCTGCTTTGGATTCTTGAGTTTCTTCAGGTATGAGTCACTGGACTCTAAATTCCCTACAGGCAGAAACTGCATCTTCCCAGCATGTTCCACGCCTCCATGGTGCCAGACTTACATCAAACAGCCAGTAAATGTTTGTGAGACTTTGCGTACACTGACAAATAAGTGAAGAACCTACTCCCCATGCCAGACACTCACTGCTCTGCACCCTGACCTCCACAGTCTCCATCCCCAGTGGAGCCTCTGAACTTCAGGGTGTCATTTTGGTCTGACCCCCTCTTAGTAAGGATCCCAGATGCCTGCAGCCCTGCACCTTCTTCCCAAAAGCAGGTGCTTGGCCAATGGGCTCATCTGCACACCGTGTCTACCCCTGTGTGGATCTGCTGCTGAATTTTCCCATGACACTGGCCCTGCCGCAAAAGAATCACAGATCTGAACCATTGGAGTCATGATTTTAGAGAGATTCTTGGAGTTGACAAAGCTCTTGATTTTTGCCAGCTGCCGCTGGAATTCAAACATCAGATTCAATCTGACCTCGAATTTCTGTCCTGTTATTAGGCTGTTTGTAGACAACATGATTGAGCTGCACGTTTGCTGGGCCCCATGGTGGAATTTGGCTCATGGACACATGAACTCAGAAATGTCCTGAGGTCAGAGGCAAAAGCCTGGCAGCACTGCCGCCCACTGGAAATAGGAAAGAAATTTCACTTTCACAGAAGTGCTGAACTTGAAAGTTGGAACTGCTATCATCAACGTAAGCCCCGAAGTTGAAATGGCACAAACCTAGACCAATATGGCCAGAGCCTTCTAGTGTAAGTGACTGGGTCAGATATAAACAAGCATTTCCACCAATTTGACCAATGTTAATCAAAGGGTAATGCCCCATTTGTAACTGGCACTAGTGCATAGGTAAGTTTGATGTTCTGATTACTTTGGGGAACATGGCGGTGTCAGGGCAGTGAGAAGGCAAGGACACAGGCTGGGAGGTACAGACTGGTCTGAGTGAAGGTGGTAGGTGTGGAGGATGGGGATGGAGAGGTTGGCAAGGCCTTTCCTGTGAGCCTGAGGAGTGGGTTAAGGATGTTGACTTCCATCCAGAGAGGGCGATGGGCCAGACTGCATTTTCCCATGAAATTCCGGCTGCTGGGGGAGTGGTCGGTGGTGGTAAGAATGGCAGTGGAGGAACCAGATAAGGGCTCCTACAAGTACTAATAAGCTCTTTACCATTATTATCAGTAAAATTCTGGAGACTGCTGGTGAAGAAACTTGGAAATACTTGACTTTTGTTGTTTAAAATTTTTGTAATTATGCCATGCTACTTGACTGTATCTTTTTATTAAAAAATTCACAAATAGAGTAAAAAGTGAAAGTCCCTATTACCACCCATACTTGGCCCTTCCCTGCAGAACTACGGAGCCTCTATTCATCTACCCTGGTTCAGCCTTGGCCCCTCTCCCATGCCCTCTCTGGCTCCTGACAGGCCCAGCCTCCCCCAGACGACAGCCCCTTGGTTTGCCCGAATCTCAGAGATCTGAGGGCTCATTCTTCTTCAGAGCAACCTGCTGATTCTATTCCTAGCAATTGGCAAGGAACGTGGGTCTGGTGAGTAGCTAGTCTCCACATGTCACACTAAAAGGAGGATGGCATTTAAGTTATGTTTCAACCTTGACAATCTTTATACCTCATGATGGGCATCCGGTTGATGACAGTGGATATATTAGTTATCTATGATGTATAACAAATGACTCCAAAACTTAGTGGTTTAAAATGAAAAACAGTTACTAGCACACAGTCTGGGGGTCAGAAATCCAAGTGTGGCTTAGCAGAAGGCTCTGTCTGGTTCAGGGTCGCTCACGAGGTTGCAGTCGAGCTGCAGACTGGGGTGCACTATCGAAGGCTCAACGGGGGCTGGGGGGTCCATTTCCACAATGGCTTACTCCTCGTTGTTGGCTGGAGGCCTCGGTTCCTCATCACATGACCTTCTCCACAGCGCTACTTGAGAGTCCTCACAACATGGCAGATGGCTCCTGCAGGGTGAGTGAGCAGACGGAGCAAGAAGAGCCACAACACTTTCTTATGACCTGCTTTTGGAAGTGACACACCTGCATTTTTACACATTCTTTTCATTAGAAGTGAGTTGCTGAGTACTGCCACATTCAAAGGAAGAGGAATTGGACTCTGTCTTTGAAGGGAGGAACATCAAAGAATTTTTTAAAATCACTACAATGGGCATGTCTAAACTTGATTCATAAAGGCTGAGCTTTTTGGTGGCCAAAAAAGCCACCTAATAAATGTGATCCTAACTTGCATTTGGTGATCTTAACTTTGTTGCTAGGTGTGTAAAGCAGTATAATTTGGCCACTTACTAGCTGTGGGACTTTGGGCCAGTTACAGAACTTTATGACTCAGTTTGTCATCTGTAAAATGGGGTGACTCATGACTGCAGCATTCACAACTCTAGGGCACACTTGAAGGCCTTGATGATCACAGAGCCCACCCCACAGGGACTTGGTGAAGATGAAGCAGTAAGAGAAGCTGGCTGTCTGTGTGTCCTTCCCTGCTCTGGCCACCTCTGCGCTCCATCAGTTTTACAAAGATCTGGCCTCGGGCTGTCTCCACCCTGGGTTCCCACCCATCCTTCCCACCTCGGAACTTAGGAAAAAGAAAAGGTGGAACAAGAGTTTAATCAGCTGGGCCTCTCCATCTCTTTGGGATCAGTGCTTCGCACGTGCATACAGAACGGTCTTGTGTCCCCATTCAGTGGGCACGTGGGCTATCTGGACATCTGAGTGTGGGTCTGCTGAACTTTCCATCTGGACTTTGTCCCTCCTTTGTGTGGCCTGTGTTTCTGGGCAGCACACAACCGTGGCCTGAAGGAAGGGAGGACAACAGCTTGGATGTCGCCTGCTGAGCCTGGAGAAGAACTTGAGTGAAAATAATCCCTCTCCTTTGTTCTTCTCGTTTGCTTTTGTTTGCCTGACAGATGTTCAGCCGTGCGAGCTGGAGGGCCCCTCCGAGAGGCTGACCAGGTTCTGTACAAGGCGAGGCCAGCTCTGCTGCTCATGGGGTCTGAGCCTGCAACCCTCTTCCCATGCACCCCAAACACAGTGAAGCAGAGGTCTGAGCCCATGCCCCCCATACATAGTGAAACAGAGGTCTGAGCCCACTCTCCCCATGCACCCCAAGCACAGTGAAGCAGGGGTCTGAGTCCATGACCCCCTCAGGCATCCCAAATACATTGAGGCAGCGATCTGACCTCACGCCCGCCTCCCAGGCACCCCAAACATGGTGAGGCAAGTGTCTGAGCCCACGACTGCCTAGTACCCCAAAGGCAACGCCAGCTGTCACCAGGACACTTCATGAGCACAATCTCAGATTTTTGATTCTAGGATAAATACAAAGTATCTTCACCATGACTTTAGCAAGTATAAAAACACTGGTTAGGAAGCCATGTGTCCCTACTTTTGGCTCAGAAAACATTGCTAACCTTCTGGGAAGGACAAGGTCCCTGGGTGGTGCAAACAGTTTGTGCTCAACTACTAACCTAAAGTTTGATGGTTCAAACCTACCCAGCAGCACCTCGCAAGAAAGGCCTGGCGATCTGTTTCCATAAAGATCATAGTCAAGAAAATCTTATGGGGCAGTTCTACTCTGTAACACGCGGGGTCACCACAAGTCAGAATCGACTCTGCGGCAATGGGCTTGTTTGTTTTGGTTTCCTGGAAGGAAGGCTCCTTTCTCTGTGCTCCTTAGTTTTCTCTTTCTGACTTGCTCAGTTTGTTCACAGTACAAAAATCTAGGCACCAAATCTAACGTTAAAGTGGAGCCTGGAGTTAGGAGACACAGGCTGGGTTCTGGCCTCATTCAATCTGTTCTACAAAAGCCCCCACGGTACCCATCAGGTTGTATATTCTAAGCATTTGCAAACTGAATTAGGGACTCATAGTAATGTATTATTTTATTGAGGCTGAAATGAGGCCAAATTATTTATTTCCTTTTATGTTTTTAAACTTTTGGTGTATTTATGACACAGATAATACAAATTTATTCTAGAAAGTTTAGAAAATACAGATCAGTAAAAAGAGAAGATTGCAATACAGCAACCAAAGCAGCCACTGTCAACATTTTCCTGCATGTCTTTATTGGCATTTTCCTATGCACACGCACCCGCCTCCATCGTCTCTTGCACGGTTTAACTGCAGACAACTTTCCCAGCAGGTGTCAATACATCTCATGGGCAGCAGAGCCAGGCTCTCTGAGGGACCAATGGGTAGGTGTAAACAGCATGTTCAGATGACTCCTTCTAGAATTTTGACTGAGTATTTTAAAATGTATTCGGAGAACCAAAATGGGATCATGCCCCATGTATCAGTTGAGAACGATTTTGATTCCAAATGACAGAAAACCCAATTCAAATGGACCCAGGCAGTACTGGAGTCCAGTAGACTTGCTGAACTGAAAATCCAGGGTGAGGGCAGCTCAGGCAGGGCAGATGGGCAAATGGCACAGGCTTCTCATCACACACGCACACACACACACGCATGCGCACACAAACACACACACGCACGGCCCTTCTGCCTTCTGAGCTGTGGGCTTCCCTCCCCCACCCTCTTCCAGTGTGGCAGCCAGTGACCTCATCATCACCCCACACCATTCAGGATGAGGAAGAGGTCCTTCCATGGCTCCTTTCTTTCTCTCAGAAGCCCCAAGAGATTTTCTCAAAACCTCACTTTCTGTAATTGGGAGATGTTCCCTGCCCCCTGGGCTGGCTGGGTGGGCCCTGCTGACCTGCTCAGATAAAGAAGGCCCTCCCTGAAGTTGGGGTAGGTCCACCCAAGGAAAACCACAACCAAAAAAGGGAGAGAGGTGGTTCTCAAAATAAATCAGGGTGCTGGCCTAAGAAAAAAAGAACAGGTGGTTAAGGATTGAATTATGTCCCCAAGAAAGACATGTCTAATACATGTAAGTGTAACCCTTTTTAGGTCTTTGAAGATGCTATCAGTTAACATGAGGTCTCTCTGGAGTAAGGTGGTTCCTGATCCCATCTGAGCGGTGTCCTGTGAAGAGGAGAGTAGACAAAGAGACAGAGGAAGGCACCGTGTGAAGACAGAGGCAGGAATGGTGTGATGCTGCAGCCGCAAGCCCAGGAATGCCTGGGGCCACCAGAGGCTGGAGAGACAAGGAAAGGTCTTGCCCCAGAGCTTTTGCAGAACACATGGCCCTACCAACACCCTTAATTCAGACTTCTGGCCTCGGGAACTGTGATGAATACATTTCTGCTGCTTTAGGCCCCTCGGTTTGTGGTACTTTGTTAGGTATATAATACAATGTAGACAGCAAACATTTTGTTGTGAGCTTGACTTTTTCTTTTTTTTCAGTTTTTTAAAGTTTAATGCTACATTGTGAACAGCTTTATGTGAATAAACGTATGTTATAGATTGAACTGTGGCCCCCCAAAATATGTGCTGGAATCCTAACCCCTATACCTGTGAATGTGATCCCATTTAGAATAGGATTTTCTACGCTGTGTTAAAAAGGTGATCCAATAGTATGTGGAAATTATTGAACAATATCATTAATATCAAACACAAGTAAAATTTTGCTGAAGATCATTCAAAAGCGGCTGCAGCAGTACATCAACAGGGAACTGTCAGAAATTCAGGCTGGTCTCAGAAGAGGACGTGGAACCAGGGATATCATTGCTGATGTCAGATGGATCCTGGCTGAAAGCAGAGAATACCAGGAGGACGTTTACCTGTGTTTTATTGACTATGCAAAGGCATTCGACTGTGTGGATCATAACAAATTATGGATAACATTAAGAAGAATGCGAATTCCAGAACACTTAATTGTGCTCGTGCAGAACCTGTACATAGACCAGAGGCAGTCTTTTGAACAGAACAAGGGGATACTGAGTGGTTTAAAATCAAGAAAGGTGTGTATCAGGGTTGTATTCTTTCACCATACTTAATCTGTATGCTGAGCAAATCATCCAAGAAGCTGGACTCTATGAAGAAGACTATGGCACCAGGATTGGAGGAAGACTCACTGACAACCTACAATATGCAGATGACACAATTTTGCTTGCTGAAAGTGAAGAGGACTTGAAGCACTTACTGATGAAGATCAAAGACTACAGCCTTCAGTATGGATTACACCTCAACATAAAGAAAACAAAAGTCCTCAAAACTGGACCAGTTAGCAACCTCATGATAAACAGAGAAAAGACTGATGGTGTCAAAGATTTCATTTTATTTGGATCCACAATCAACAGCCATAGAAGCAGCAGTCAGGAAAAGATGTATTGCATTGGGCAAATCTGCTGCAAAAGACCTCTTTAAAGTGTTAAAATGCAAGGATGTCACTTTGAGGACTAAGATGTGCCTGATGAAAGCCATGATACTTTCAATTGCCTCATATGTACACGAAAGTTGGACAATGAATAAGGAAGACCGAAGAAGAATCGATTCCTTTGAATTATGATGTTGGCAAAGAGTACTGGATATACCATGGACCGCCAGAAGAACAAACAAGACTGACTTGAAAGAAATACACCCAGAGTGCTCATTGGAAGCAAGGATGGTGAGACTTTGTCTCATATACTTTGGACATGTTATCAAGAGGGACCAGTCCCTGGAGAAGGACATCATGCTTGGTAAAGTAGAGGGTCAGTGAAAAAGAGAAAGACCCTCAACAAGATGGATTGACACAGTGGCTGCAACAATGGGCTCAAACAAAAATGACTGTGAGGATGGCACAGAACTGGTCAGTGTTTTGTTCTATTGTACACAGGGTCGCTATAAGTCGGAACCAACTCAATTGCACCTAACAGCAACATGTTAATAAGGCCACATCAGTATAAGGTGTGTCTTAAACCTACTCACTTTTGGGATATAAAAAGAGCAGATTAACACAGAGACAAGCAAACACAAAAGGCCAGTTTTACAGCAGCTGACGGTTTTGGAGTGGGAGGAAGTACCTGGTGGATTTGGTGTTGGTGGAGAAACCTGTTCTGTCACATGCCCCCACAGAGGCCTGGTGTGACTCTGTACCAGGGCATGGCCCAGTGGAAGGCAGCCTTCCCCCTCCACGAGTTTGTTCATATTTGAGCTGCTTTTCCCCGTTCTTTTCTCTGTCCTCCTCCCTCAAACCCATGCTCTCCCTTAGCTCTGGTCCTGCTGGTTGCTTGAGTTTCTCAACTTAAAACACTCAGCTGGTCCAGCTGTAGACACTCCCAGAGGTTTTGTGGTTGGGTTTGTTCCTGGCAGTGTGGCACTGCTTTCCACGGCTCCATGGTGTCTGTGTGTGAACGTGCTCATCTGAGGACACACAGACACAGACATACACAAAGGTGCACACACACACACAGGCACAAAGACACATAGAGACATACAGATGTACACAGACATACATACGTGCACACACACACAGACACAGGCACATATGCAGATATGCATACATACGCACAGGCACACACAGACACACTCACACAGACACACTGAGCCAGGCACACACACAAACACACAGACATGCATACATACACATGTGCACACACATACACTCACACACATACAGATACACACACAGACACACTGAGCCAGGCACACATGCAAACATACAAAGACACGCACACACACGCGTGCACACACACACTCAGACACATACACACACACAGACACACTGAGCCAGGCGCACACACAAACATACACAGACATGCATACACATGCACACGTGCACACACACACACACACAGATGAGCCAGGTGCCCACAGCCCCTGGCTAGTTTACCTTGCAGTTCCCTGGCCCTGGGCCCCTGAAGCCTCAGGATCCACAAGAGGTTCAAGGATGCAGGGTGATACTCTTCCCAGCCTCTGAAAAATTTGTTGGAAAGGAGAAACAAACATGTCTCTGACCGCAACTCCAGCCAAAGATTCCATTTCTCTGGTTTCTTCTCTAATCTTCCAACTTCTCAAAAAGGGAGCTGAGTCTGATTTGAAAGACCCTCCAGGTTTAGGTTCTGGACATGTGACAGGTCCCCCCATAAAAGAGGGCTGGGTGGAGGGGCATGAAGACTGTCAGCAACCACACTGTTGGGGCCCCCTCCCTCCTGTCCAGACCCCACCAACACCCACAGGAAGATGAGCCACCATGGTATGACAAACTGACAGACAGGTGGTGGGAATTTACTATTAATATATTTTAATTACTTATCAAAATTCGTAGCATATTCCTGCAGTTTTGATCAATTATGTACTACTAACTAATGTAAGGAAACCCTGGTGGCATAGTGGTTAAGAGCTACAGCTGCTAACCAAAATGTCGGCAGTTTGAATCCACCAGGCGCTCCTCGGAAACTGTATGGGGGAGTTTCACTCTGTCCTATAGGGTTGCTTTGAGTTGGAAACAACTCGATGGCAATGGGTTTTTTTTTGGAACTAATGTAACTGAAGATCAAAGACTACAGCCTTTGGGTTACACCTCAATATAAAGAAAACGAAAGTCCTCACAACTGGACCAAAAAGCAACATTCTGATAAACGGAGAAAAGATTGAAGTTGGAAGTCAAGGATTTCATTTTACTTGGATCAGCAAGAGAAATAGGGTGGGGTGACCAGAAAAAAGTGTTTAAAGCTTAAAAGCACATTAGGATAAAATTCTGTGGGGAAGAGAGCTAGAAATACAAATTCAGGAGATTAAGAAGTGATGGGAAGTTATTGGTGGGTTCCAAATAATTATTTAGTTAGAATCCACTGGATGCATTTAAAAGAGTGATATAGTAGTTTTTTTTTTTCTATTTTAATTGTACTTTAGATGAAGGTTTACAGATCAAACTAGTTCCTTGTTAAACAATTGGTACACATATTGTTTTATGACATTGGCTGCCAATCCCACGACTTGTCAACACTCTCCCCTTCTCGAACTTCGGTTCCCCATTACCAGCTTTCCTGTCCCCTCCTGCTTTCTCATCCTTGCACCTGGACTGGTGTGCCCATTTAGTCTCCTTTTGTTTTATGGGCCTGTCTAATCTTTTGCTGAAGGGCGAACCTTGGGAGTGACTTCAGTACCGAGCTAAGGGCACCCAAGAGCCATACTCTCATGGTTTTTCCAGTCTCTGTCAGACCAGTAAGTCTGGTCTTTTCTCTTTTGTGAGTTAGAATTTCGTTCAACATTTTTCTTCACCTCTCTCTGGGACCCTTTATTGTGATTCCTGTCAAAGCAGTCAGTAGTAGCTAAGCACCTTTTGGTAGTGGACTCAGCCTGGTGAAGGCTGTGGTAATTGTGGTCCATTAGTCCTTTGGACTAATCTTTCCTTTGTATCTTTGGTTTTCTTCATTCTCTCTTCCTCCAGACAGGGTGAGGCCAGTGGAGTATCTTAGATGGTCGCTCACAAGGCTTTAAGGCTCCAGACACTACTCGCCAAAGTAGGATGTAGAAAGTTTTCTTTATAAACTGTGTTATGCCAATTGACCTAGATGTTCCCTGAGACCACGGTCCCCAGAACTACATAGTTTTAGTTTTAAAATAATCCAAGTAAGTAAGAGGTCTTATTTTGAGTCTAGGGAGGTTTCCAGAAGGCTCCTGCCTGGGCCCTCCCTGCCCTCTGGCAAGCTCACTCTGATCACCACCATGCCGGCCTGTCCCAGGTGTGCAGGGGCCCCAGGTGCATGGTCATGTTCTGTGGTCACTCCTGTAGGGAAGAGGGCCTAGAAATCAGGTGCAAAAAAGTTAGAGGCTGAAGGAGACACTGTCTAGTTAATTGGTGGGCACCAGGGTGGAGAGGGGTCCCGGGAGGGGGAGCGGTCGTGGGGGCGGGGAGAGGGAGCTGGGGTGGGAAGGGGTCCCAGGGTAGGGAGGAGTCTTGGGGTGGGGAGGCGGAGCAAGATTCAGGAAGGGTGGGGGGTAGGGAGGGGTCATAGGGTAGGGAAGGGTGGCGGTGTTGGGAGGGGGAGCTGGAGTGGGGAGGGATTGCGCGGTGGGGAGGACTGGTGGAGTGGGGAGGGGTCGCGGGGTGGGGAGGGGTCGGAGGTGGGAGGGTGGCGGGGTGAGGAGGGGTCGCGGGGTGTGGACAGGGAGCCTGAGTAGGGAAGGGCAGGGTGAGGAGGGGCCGTGGGGTGGGAAGGGGTGCAGGGTTGGGAGGGGCGTGGCGTATTTCTGTAGGCGCTTCCTTGTGGGGGCCGGGATGGGAGGAAATAGCCCAGTGCTGGCACCAGGGAGGGGCCTGTTGTGGGGCATTCCTCGGCTTCTAAAAGACCTTTGGCCTCCCCAGGCCTCTGGGTGCAGGGAGCTGTGGTTCCCAGCAAGACGGGCTCTGGGAGGGATGGGGTCAGGCGCTTTCTGAAGGTCTGAAAAGCGGGTCACCCCAACAGAGAGGCTTGGGCATCCTATATCACTGCCAGCTGGCAAGGGGCACACGGCTTTGAGGCTGGCCAGGCCTGAGGTGGGAGCTCCGGGTAGGGTCTTCTGCTGATTTTATCATGTGACCTGGGTAGGAGGCGTACCCACACTGCCTATTCCCAGGGGTGCTGGGGAAGGCAGAGAGACAAGGATTTGTCAGGATCACTGAGGCTCCTGGGTCCTTCCACCCTTGAAATATTCTAGGGCCGGCATCTCCTGCCCCTCCATGATGCAGTGGGTAAGACCAGGAGCTGTGGATGGTGGCCCAGAGGCAGGCCAGGGGGCACAGTGGAAACAGGGCAGATGAAGGGCGTCATGCAGGAGCGGGGCTGGCGTGGGGGACTGAAGCCCACAGGGGTGTGTTGGGTGCCTGGGGAGACCTGGGCCAAGCGTGTCTGAGCCTCTTCCCACACGAGGTTCAGTCTGAGTGAAGCCTTGTGACAGTCTGAACAAACACAAGCCGTTTATACTACATGCTCTGAGCAGAGGGAGGGGCTGCATCAAGGGCAGCGTCCCTGGGTGGACACAGCACGTCCCACAGGCTGCTCACTCCCTGGCCTTAGTTGCTGAGGAGCTAAGCCTTCTGGGCTTGGGGCTTGGTCAGGGGCTGCGGGACATCTCCCAGCTCCATGAGCCTTTCTGGAAGGAAGAAGCACCAAGGGGACAAGGATCAAGTCCCCCTGCCCGTCCTAAGGCTCCTCACCATGTAGCAGCAGAAGAGAGGAGGGCGCCCATCACAAGCAAGCAGCCGTCCGGCTTCTATTCTGAGTCCTCCCGGGAGGAGGGGGAATTGGATATGCTAGGAACAGAAAAGGGTTAGGGGCTCCTGACCTGCATGGACCACCTGCTTGAGCCTGGCTGGGGGAACAGAGACCACAGCCACCTGACAGCTGTGGTGGGACGTGCCATGGGTGTGGTCCCGACCAGAGCTCAGGGACAGGTGTGTTCCGGAGGGAATGTCCCAACCTGGTGCTGGAAGGTGGGGGGGCCCAAGCCGGCTCTGGAAGGTGCTGAAGAGATGGAGGAGCAGGACTCAGCCCTGTCCACCCGAGCACCATGGGGTCAGAAGGGGTGGATGCAGGACTGGGTGAGGGATGCAAGGCTGTCAGTGGGGCCTGCCCTGGTGGGGGCTGACAGCCTCCTCCTTGCACTCTGGGATGGAGCCCTGGAGGAGGGATTTGTGTGGTGGTTCTCCTACATGAGCGACCACTCCAGGACCAGCACTTGCTCTGTCCACTGCCACAGGCGGATATCTTCTAGGGTGTGCCAGTGTGATCCCCAAACCCCAAGCCGCTGCTTTCTGATGAGCAAGGCATGATCGTGAATGAAGGCCCATGTTCATCACAGCACTGACCACAACGGCCAGAGGTGGGCACCACCCTGCGCCCACCAACAGGTGATGGATAAACAAACGCCCAGCCACAGAGTGGAGCACTAGCCAGCCCTGGAAAGGAATGAAGCACTGATACAGGCTGTGACACGGATGATCTGAGTGAAAGAAGTCAGACACAAAAGACAAATATTGTATGATCTTACTCATGGGAAATATCTACAACAGGCAAATGCAGAGAGAAAAGTGGTTACCAGGGACTGGAGCAGGGGGAGGTGGGGAGTTATTGCTAAATGGGTGCTGAGTTTCTGCTTAGGGAGATGAAAAGTTCTGGAAACAAATGGTGGTGAGTGTGATAAAATGTCACTGGTTAAAATGCAAATTTTATGTTGTGTGTATTTTACCACACACATGGACACACAAGCACACACATGGACACACACCCACACATGCACACGGGCACACGCACAGATGTGCACACGAACACATGCATTTGCACACATGCACACCCACACACACATGCACACTATTGCAGTAATAAACTGTGGCACCATTGCAGAGCTTCGAAAGGGTTTTTCATGTCCCCAAATATTTGAGTAGAAAACTGTCTATTCTGGGAAGACTTTCTACTGACCACCTTCTCACTAGCTCACAGCATGTGGCGACTGTTACTGGAACACTTTCCTATAAACAAAAGTACAGTTGTTCCTGAAACAGTGTTTTTGTGGACTCTGGGGCACAGGGCTTGGGCAGCCTCTGCACACCTGGCATCTGCTCAGACTGGGAAGGAGCTGAGCTCTCCACAACCAGCAGGTGGAGGGTTGGGCAGAAGTCCCACCTCTTGGACTCGTTGTGACAAAAATCCCATCCAAAATTCATAGAAACAATGATACATCATTTGCTGAGTTTCAGGTGAGTTACCGTTCCCTGCAGAGACTACCCACCCCACTACTGTCGAGCCGATTTCAGCTCATAGTGACCCTGTAGGATAGAGTAGAAGCAGCCCCACAGGGTTTCCAAGGCTGTAATCTTTACAGAAGCAGGCTGCCACATATTTCTTCTACAGAGCAGTTGGTGGGTTCAAACTGCTTATCTTTTGCTTAGCAGCTGAGTGCTTAACCATTGCACCACCACGGCTCCTATTCAGAGGCTAAACCACAGGAATTGCTGCATCGAGTCACTTACGTGGTATCATCTACTGAGCACCTACTGTGTGCAGACTGTCAGAACCTCCCGGCTCCTCCAGGGCTGGGATCCGCATGGTGGGCTGCATTTTGGCAAAGTGACTGAGTGAGCCCCCTTCTCTCACACAGACCAAGGGCTGCCTGCTGGGCTCCACCGTTAGTGTAGTTGCACTTGGTAACACAAAGCCCATCCCATGCGGAGAGTTCAGGAAAACTGGTTGTGGAAAGGAATCCACTGGGCCCCTCCAGCTGCCACACCAATATAGCTCACAGCTCAGCCCAGCTGTCCTGACTCCAGTGCCCCAGTGAGGTGGGCTTGTTTTGTGAGCCCTCTCCTCCATCTGCCCGACCCCCACAGGGCCCCATCTCAACAGGGACAGTGGCAGGTGGGGCAGCACAGCCTGGGTCCCAGGTAGGTTCTGAGGGTTCAGGAAAGGTCCCATGGGCAGAGGACAGGACCAGGCCGCCAATGGGAACAGGTGCTTGGGACGGTGCCAAGGGGACAGTGCCTGAAGTTCAGAGGTGAGTGTAAAATGCTCCGAGTAGGAAGGACAGAGGCTTAGAGAGCTCAGGAGTGGTGGAGGACAGCTCCCAGCTGGGGAGGCTCTCTGAGGTCAGCTGCCTGAACATCCATCCGAGCAGGTCTGGATGTGCTGCTGGTGGGACTCCACTGAAGGCAGTCACAGCACAGGAGCCCTGGTCACCGTGGGTCCAAGTCTTCACCGGAAGCTGGCCTTCCTGCTCATATGGCCAGATTGTGAGGACTCGATGAGCCTGCACATGAAGTTTTCATCTAGAACATTCTCCGTAAATGCTAGTTTGTCGGCTTTTCCTTGTTTCAAACTGAGACCCTTAAATTAAGCTCCTGAGATGGCCTGCCTCCACCCCAGGTGAAGGGAATGACCATCTGGTTAGCCCTCAAAGTCCCTGCAGATGGGACAGCTGGTCACCCACCTGTATTCTCTGATAGCAGCATTGTATCACTTCTAGATGACTGTGATGACTCCTTCTGTCAATCCAAGTGGCCTGGTTACCGAGCAGAGAGGGGGTGTGGGGATGTGGAAGTGGGGAGGCGGGGGTCTTCTGGGCTTCAGTCTGTGGGAAGCTGAACTAAATGCCTTCAAGCAAGGCCTGCCCGTGAACAAATGCAGATCCCTCCAAGCCTTCTGTGGGCTCCTTTTAACTCCTTCCCTCCTGGTGGGTGCAAACCCTTTCACCTTTGCAGGCCCCATTCCCAGGCCCCCACAACAGGTGCGAACCCTGCAGAGAGAGGCATGGCAGATGGCTAGAGCAGGGTGGAGCAGCTCTTTGATCTCCAACAGTGGGTCATTTGGAAGCTGAGGGAGGGGAAGAAGGTGGAGATAGCCCATTTCTCAGCCAAGTGTTGATGGAAATTCACAAACCCTAAATCCTCAGCTGAAACAAACTGCACCCACTTCCCAGGCCTATTGTGTCCCCAGCCAGTCATCTGGAGCCCCAGTGGATGGCTCTCAGGGGCCCAGTGGGTGGGGCAGGCAGGGAAGGCTGAAGACCAAGTCTTCTGACATGTTGATGTTCACTTAGCTTTTTGTGGAAATCCTGGTAGCATAGTGGTTAAGTGCTATGGTTGCTAGCCATTAGGTCAGCAGTTCGAATTTACCAGGTGCTCCTTGGAAACTCTATGGGGCAGTTTGACTGTCCTATAGGGTTGCTATGAGTCGGAATAGACTCAACAGCAAGGCGTTTGGTTTTGCTTTCTGTGGAAACCTGTCCTGGAGGGTTTACTTTGGACCTAAAAGACCATGACCCAACCCTCTGCCTGAGATGAGGGCACACCCAGGAAATACCTGAGATGGGCAAGGAGAGGAGAAGAAGAGGAGGAAGAGGAAGGGGAGGAGGAGGGGGAGGAGGAGGAAGAGATGAAGAAAGGAAGGAGGAGGAGAGGGAGAGGGAGGAGAGGAGGAGGGGGAGTGGAGGGGGAAGGGGAGGGATGAGGAGGAGGAGGAAGAGGTGCTCTCTTTGAGTTCCTTCTGACTCATAGCAACCCCATGTACAACAGAACGCAACACTGCCCGGTCCTGTGCCATCCTCACAGTTGTTACGCTTGAGCCCATTGTTGTAGCCACTGTGTCAATCCATCTCGTTCAGGGTCTTCCTCATTTTCTCTGAGCCTCTACTTTACCAAGCATGATGTCCTTCTCCAGGGTCTGGTCCTTCCTGACAACATGTCCAAAGTATGTAACACTCAGTCTTGCCATCCTTGCTTCTAAGGAGCATTCTGGTTGTACTTCTTCCAAGACAGATTTGCTCATTCTTCTAACAGTCCATGGTATATTCCATATTCTTCCCCAACACCACAATTCCAAGGTGTCAATTCTTCTTCAGTCTTCCTTATTCATTGTCCAACTTTCACATGTATATGAGGTGATTAAAAACACCATGGCTTAGGTCAGGCACACCTTAGTCTTCAGGGTGACATCTTTGCTTTTCAACACTTGAAAAAGGTCTTTTGCAGCAGATTTGGAAGAAGGGGGGGGAGAGTAAAAGTTAGGAGGAGGACAAGAAGAGGAAGAAGGTAGGAGGAGGAGGAGGGAGGCTGCTCAAAGGGAGGGTGGCCTTCACAGCTGGTGCCTCAGTCTCCCAGAAGTGCCATAGCAGAACCGCTATAGGGAGCCTTAAAGAACAAAAATGCATTTTCTCACAGTTCAGGAGGCCAGACTTCTGTATTCAGGGCATGGCTATTTCAGCTTCTAGAAGCTGGCCCCCAAGTGTCTGTCAGTTTGTCGTACTGTGCGGGCTTGCATGTTGCTGTGATGCTGGAAGCTATGCTGCCGGTATTCAGATACCAGCAGGGCCACCCATGGAGGACAGGTTTCAGATGAGTTTCCAGACTAAGACAGACTATGAAGAAGGACCTGGCAGTCTACTTCTGAAAAGTATTAGCCAGTGAAAACCTTATGAATAGCAGTGAAACATTGCCTGGTATGGTGTTGGAATATGAGCCCCCAGGTTGGAAGGCACTCAAAAGATGACTGGTAAAGAGCTGCCTCCTCAAAGTAGAGTCAACCTTAATGACGTGGATGGAGTAAAGCTTTTGGGACCTTCATTCACTGATGTAGCATAACTCAAAATGAGAAGAAACATCCATTAATAATCGGAACCTGGATTGTATGAAGTATGAATCTAGGAAAATTGGAAGTCATCAAAAATGAAATGGAACACATAAACATCAATATCCTAGGCATTAGTGACCTGAAATGGACTGGTATTGGCCATTTTAAATCAGACAATCATGTAGTCTACTATGCTGAAGAGGAATGGTGTTGCATTCATTGTCAAAAAGAACGTTTCAAGATCTTTCCTGAAGTACAATGCTGTCAGTAATCAGAAAATACCCATACGCCTACAAGGAAGACCAGTTAATATGACTATTATTCAAATATATGCACCAACCACTAGAGCCGAAGATGAAGAAATAGAATATTTCTTCTTTCACCGACATAAACGGCAACTGTACACATAGACCTCGCCAGATGGAACACACAGAAATCAAATTGACTACATCTGTGGAAAGAGACAATGGAAAAGCTCGATATCATCAGTCAGAACAAGGCCAGGGGCCGACTGTGGAACAGACCATCAACTGCTCATATGCAAGTTCAAGCTGAAACTGAAGAAAATCAGAGCAAGTCCATGAGAGCCAAAATATGACCTTGAGTACATCCCACCTGAATTTAGAGACCATCTGAAGGATAGATTTGACACACCGAACACTAGTGACCAAAGACCAGATGTGTTGTGGAATGACGTCAAGGACATCATACATGAAGAGAGCAATAAGTCATTGAAAAGACAGGAAAGAAAGAAAAGACCAAGATGGATGTCAGAGGAGACTCAAACTTGCTCTCGAGCGTCGAGCAGCTAAAGCAAAAGGAAGAATTGATGAAGTAAAAGAACTGAACAGAAGATTTCAAAAGGCGTCTTGAGAAGACAAAGTAAAGTATTATAATGACATGGACATGGAAAACCAAAAGGAAAGAACACGCTCAGTGTTTCTCAAACTGAAAGAACTGAAGAAAAAATTCAAGCCTCAAGTTGCAATAGTGAAGGATTCCATGGGGAAAATATTAAATGAAGCAGGAAGCATCAAAAGAAGATGGAAGGAATACACAGAGTCATTATACCAAAAAGAATTAGTCGATGTTCAACCATTTCAAGAGGTGGCATAAGATCAGGAACCGATGGTACTGAAGGAAGAAATCCAAGCTGCTCTGAAGGCATTGGTGAAAAACAAGGCTCCAGGAATTGATTGAATATCAATTGAGATGTTTCAACAAACAGATGCAGCGCTGGAGATGCTCACTCGTCTATGCCAAGAAATACGGAAGACAGCTTCCTCTCCAACTGACTGAAAGAGATCCATATTTATGCCTATTCCCAAGAAAGGTGATCCAACCGAATGTGGAAATTATAGAACAATATCATTAATATCACATGCAAGCAAAATTTTGCTGAAGATCATTCAAAAACAGCTGCAGCAGTACATCAACAGGGAACTGCCAGAAATTCAGAGTGATTTCAGAAGAGGATGTGGAAACAGGGATATCATTGCTGATGTCAGATGGATCCTGGCTGAAAGCAGAGAATACCAGAAGGATGTTTACCTGTGTTTTTTTTTTCAGTATGCAAAGGCATTCGAGTGTATGGATCATAACAAATTATGGATAACATTGCGAAGAATGGTAATTCCAGAACACTTCATTGTGTTCATGAGGAACCTTTACATAGATCAAGAGGCAGTTGTTCGGACAGAACAAGGGGACACTGATTGCTTTAAAGTTAGGAAAGGTGTGCGTCAGGGTTGTATTCTTTCACCATAGCTATTGAATCTGTATGCTGAGCAAATAATCTGAGAAGCTGGACTATATGAAGAAGAACGGGGCATCAGGATTGGAGGAAGACTCATTAACAACCTGTGTTATGCAGATGACACAACCTTGCTTGCTGAAAATGAAGAGGACTTGAAACACTTACTAATGAAGACCAAAGATCACAGCCTTCAGTATGGATTACACCTCAACATAAAGAAAACAAAAATCCTCACAAGTGGACCAATGAGCAACATAATGATAAACAGAAAAAAGATAGAAGTTGTCAAGGATTTCATTTTACTTGGATCTGCAATCAACAGCCATGGAAGCAGCAGTCAAGAAATCAAAAGATGCATTGCATTGGGTAAATCTGCTGCAAAGGACCTCTTCAAAGTGTTGAAGACAGGAGATGTCACCTTGAAGACTAAGGTGTGCCTGACCCAAGCCATGGTATTTTCAATCGCATTATACGCATGTGAAAGCTGGACAATGAATAAGGTAGACCAAAGAAGAATTGATGCCTTTGAATTGTGTTGGTGAAGAATATTGAATATACCATGGACTGCCGAAAGAACAAATAAATCTGTCTTAGAAGAAGTACAACCAGAATGCTCCTTAGAAGAAAGGATGGCGAGACTGTGTCTCACATATTTCAGACATGTTGTCAGGAGGAATCAGTCCCTGCAGAAGGACATCATGCTTAGCAGAGTACAGGGTCAGTGGAAAAGAGGAGACCCTCAAGGAGGTGGACTGACACAGTGGCTGCAACGATGAACTCAAGCATAACGATTGTAAGGATGGCTCAGGACCAGGCAGTGTTTTGTTCTGTTGTGCACTGGGTCGCTATGAGTTGGAACTGACCCGACGGCACCTAACAACAACAACAGAAGTTGGCAATCCTTTTAGACAAACTGTCTGTGTTTCTCTTCTCCCCGTGCATGTCTCTGTATCTGAACTCCTGTTTTTATAACTAAGAAGGGATTAGATTTAGGACCCATCGTACTCCAGCATGAACTCGTTAACAACAAAAAAACCAGTTTCCAAACAGGGCTGAGAGAAAGGATAGGTAGAAGGACATTCTGGGCAAGGAAAGTGGCCAGGGGCCAGTGACAGAAGGAACATTTTATATTTTTGGGTCTTGAGGAGAACAGGGGCACACGTTGGGGAATCTTGAAAATAAAGCTGGACACATATCAGGGGCAAAATCGGTGTGGTTGTCTGAAGTGACTCTTCACTTTCAGCAATCAAGGACGTGTCATCTGCATAATGCAGTTTGTTAATGAGTCATCCCCAATCCTGATGCCTTCTTCTTCTTCATATAGTCCAGCTCTCTGATTATTTGCTCAGCATAGAGATTGAATAGGTATGGTGAAAGGATACAACCCTGATGCATACCTTTCCTGACTTTAAACCATGCAGTATCCCCTTGTTCTGTTCAAATGACTGCCTTCTGGTCTATGTACAGGTTCCTCAGGAGCACAATTAAGTGATCTGTAATTCCCATTCTTCAAAATGTTATCCGTAATTTGCTATGGTTCACACAGTAGATAGAATGCCTTTGCATAGTGAATAAAACACAGGTAAACATATTTCTGGTATTGTCTGCTTTCAGCCATGATGTGTCTGACATCAGCAGTGATATCCCTGGTTCCACATCTTCTTCTGAATCTGGCCTGAATCTCTTCTGATGTACTTCTGAATCCAGCTGAATCCCTTCCGATGTACTGCTATAAACATTTTTTAATAATCTTCAGAAAAATTTTACTTGCTTGTGATATTAATGATATTCTTCGATAATTGCCACATTCTGTCGGATCACCTTTCTTGGGAATGAGCATAAATATGGATCTCCTCCAGTCAGTTGGCCAGGTAGCTGTCTTCCAATTTTCTTGGCATAGATGAGTGAGCAGTTTCAGTCCTGCATCTGTTTGTTGAAACTTCTCAGTTGGTATTCCATCAATTCCAGGTGCCTTGTTTTTCACCAATGCCTTCAATGCAGCTTGGACTTCTTCCTTCAATACCATCCTTTCCTGATCATATGCTTCCTCCTGAAGTGGTTGAATGTCAACCAATTCTTTTTGCTGTGCATTCCTTCCATCTTCTTTTGATGCTTCCTGTATCGTTTAATATTTTCCCCATAGAATCCTTCACTATTGCAACTTGAGGCCTGAGTTTTTTCTTCCAGCTTAAGAAATGCCAAGTGTGTTCTTCTCTTTTGGTTTTCTATCTCCAGGTCTTTGAACATGCAGTTATAATACTTTACTTTGTTTTCTTGAGCCATCCTTTGAAATCTTCTGTTCATCTCTTTTATTTCATCATTCCTTCCTTTTGCTTTAGCTACTTGATGTTCAAGAGCAAGTTTCAGAGTCTCTTCTGACATCCATTTAGGTTTTTATTTCTTTCGTGTATTTTAAATGACCTCTTGCTTTCTACATGCATGATGTCCTTGATGTCATTCCACAACTCATCTGTTCTTCGGTCATTAGTGTTCCACACCTCAAATCTATTCTTGAGATGGTCTCTAAATTCAGGTGGCTCAAGATCATACTTTGGCTCTTGTGGACTTGTTCAAATTTTCTTCTGTTTCAACTTGAGCTTGCAGATGAGCAATTGATGGTCTGCTCTGCACTTGGCCCCTGGCCTTGTTCTGAGTAATGATATTGAGCTTTTCCATTGTCTCTTTCCACAGATGTAGTTGATATGATTCCTGTGTATTCCAAGTGTTGAGGCCCACATGTCTAGTCACCGTTTATGTTGGTGAAAAAAGGTATTTGCAATGAAGAAGACGTTGGTCTTACAAAACTCCATCATGGGATAGCCAGCTTCATTTCTATCAACAAGTCCATATTTTCCAACTTCTGATCCTTCTTCTTTGTTTCCAACTTTCCCATTCCAATCACCATTAATGAGCTGAAATGGACTGGTATTAGCCATTTTGAATCAATTATACATGGTCTACTATGCCAGGAATGACAAACTGAAGAGGGATGGTATTGTAGTCATCATCGAAAAGAACATTTCAAGATATATACTGAAGCACAACACTGTCAGTGATAATATATGCCTACAAGGAATACCAGTTAATATGACTACTATTCAAATTTACACACGAACCACTAATACCATAGATAAAGAAATTGAAGATTTTAACCAATGTCTACAGTCTGAAATTAATGAAACAAGAAATCGAGATGCATTGATAACTACTGGCGATTGGAATGTGTGAGTTGGAAACAAAGAAGAAGGATCTGTAGCTGGAAAATATGGCCTTGGGGATAGAAACGATGTGGGAGACAGCATGATAGAATTTTGGAAAACCAAGACTTCTTCATCGTAAATACTATTTTTCAACAATGTAAATAGCAGCTACATATGTGGACCTCAGCAGAGAGAATACACAGGAATCAAATCTACTGCATTTGTGGAAAAGCTCAATACCATCAGCTAGAACAAGGCCAGGGTCTGACTGTGCAACAGACCATCAATTGCTCCTATGTAAATTTAAGCCAAAGAAAATTAAAACAAGTCTACCAGAGCCAAAATATGACCTTGATTATATTCCACCTGAATTTGGAGACCATCTCAACAATAGATTTGACAAATTGAACACTAACAACTGAAAAGCCGATGAGTCATGGGATGATATCAAGGACATGATACATGAATAAAGCAAGAAATCATTAAAAAGACAGGAAAGAAAGAAAAGGCCAAAGTGGATATCAGAAGAGACTCTGAAACTTGCTCTTGAACCTAGAATAGCTAGAGTGAAAAGACGGAATGATGACATGAAAGAGCTGAACAGAAGATTTCAAAGGGTGGCTCAAGAAGAAAGAGTAAAGTATTATAATGAAATGTGCAATGATCTGGAGTTAGAAAATCAAAAGGCAAGAACACACTCTGCATTTATCAAGTTGAAAGAACTGGAGAAAAGATTCAAACCTTGAGTTACAATGTTGAAAGATTCTACCAAGAAAATATTAAATGACACAAGAAGGATAAAAAGAAGATGGAAGGAATACAGAGTCACTGTACCAAAAAGAACTGGTCAATGTTCGACCATTTCAGGAGGTAATATATGATCAAGAACTGATGGTATTGAAGGAAGTGGTGCAAGCTGCACTGAAGGCATTGGCGAAAAACAAAGCTCCAGGAACTGACAGAATACCAATTGAAATGTTTCCACAAACAGATCCAACACTTGGAGGTGATCACTTGTCTATTCCAAGAAATTTGGAAGAACTGACCAACTAACTGGAAGAGATCCATATTTATGCCTATTCCCAAGAAAGGTGATCCAACCGAATGTGGAAATTATCGAACAATATCATTAATACTACAAGCAAGTAAAATTTTCCTGAAGATTATTAAAAATGTTTATAGCAGTACATTGGAAGGGAACTGCCAGAAATTCAAGCCAGATTCAGAAGAAGATGTGGAACCAGGGATATCATTGCTGATGTCAGATGGATCTTGGCCGAAAGCAGAGAATACCAGAAAGGTGTTTAACTGTGTTTTATTGACTATGCAAAGGCATTCTACTGTGTGGATCGTAACAAATTATGGATAATATTGTAAAGGATGGGAATTCCAGAACACTCAATTGTGCTCATGAGGCACCTGTACTCAGACCAAGAGGCAGTTGTTCAGACAGAACAAGGAGATACTAGGTGGTTTAAAGTCAAGAAATGTGTATATCAAGGTTGTATTCTTTCACCATACTTATTCAATCCGTAAACTGAGCAAATAATCTGAGAAGATGGACTATAAGAAGAAGAACGCTGGCATCAGAATTGGAGGAAGACTCATTAATGACCTGTGATATGCAGATGACACAACCTTGCTTGCTGAAAGTGAAGAGGACTTGAAACACTTACTGATGAAGATCAAAGACCACAGCCTTCAGTATGGATTACACCTCAAAGTAAAACAAAAATCCTCACAAGTGGACCAATAAGCAACATCATGATAAATGGAGAAAAGATTGAGGTTGCCAAGGATTTTATTTTACTTGGATGCACCATCAACACCCATAGAAGCAGCAGTCAAGAAATCAAAAGATGGATTGCATTGGGTAAATCTGCTGCAAAAGACCTCTTTAAAGTGTTGAAAAGGAAAGATGTCACCTTGAGGACTAAGGTGCGCCTGACCCAAGCCATGGTGTTTTCAGTCACCTCATATGCACGTGAAAGCTGGACAATGAATAAAGAAGACTGAAGAAGAATTGACACCTTTGAATTGTGGCGTTAGTGATGAATATTGGATATACCATGGACTGCCAAAGGAACAAATCTGTCTTCGGATAAGGACAGCCAGAATGCTCCTTAGAAGCAAGGATAGCGAGACTACGTCTCACATGGTTTGGACATGTTATCAGGAGGGATCAGTCCCTGGAGAAGGACATTATGCTTGGTAAAGTGCAGGGTCAGGGAAAAAGAGGAAGACCCTCAGCAAGATGGATTGACACAGTTAATGTGCTCAAGCATAGCAACAATTGTGAGGATGGTGCAGGACCAGGCAGTGTTTTGTTCTGTTGTGTATAGGGTCACTATGAGTCAGATTCAGCTTGATGACATCTAACAGTAAAAACAATAGGGCTGTTGTGTTTGATCCAATGGGCTCAAGCATAACAACAATTGTAAGGATGGCCCCAGACTGGGTAGTGTTTCGTTCTGTTGTACTTAGGGTCTCTATGGGTCAGAACTGACTCGATGGCACCTAAAAACAATAGGGCTGTTACGAGAGTTATGTAAATTAATAGATGAAAAAGCATGTAAGGCGCTTAGCACATAGCAGGCATTTAAAAAAAAAATCAAGAAATGAAAATAGGCTGGAGAGTTGCTCATTCATGTTTTGGATTCAAAGAGGCCGAGACACAGGGCCTGGTCAAGTGGAGGGCCTCTGTGAGAATCTGCCCAGCTTCACAGAGGACACACCATCAGGATTCTGCACAGCGCAGGAGAACCTTGCTCACCTCACTGCCCAGCAACCCCCAAGGCTCAGCTCCGTTACTGTCAGTGGTTCAAACTGGCCTAGCGGCTCTGCCGGAGAAAGACCTGTGATCTGCTCCAGTGGGATCACAGCCTGGAAAACCCTATGGGACAGTTCTACCCTCCAGGGTTGCTACGAGTCAGAATCAACTCCAGGGCACACAACAACACAACATGTCCTAAATAACGCATGGGGTATACTCACACTGAAAATTTTTTTTTGTTTATCTGAATTTAAATTTTAATCCTGTTTGTTGTTCTGTTTTGCTAAATCGGGCACCCTGAACGGGGGCCGCTCCAGATGGGGGAAGTTACTCTCAGCTGTCAGCAGATGGGGTGGCATGAGGGTCAGGCCCACAGGGCCCACCTACCTCTGGTTTGGGAGAGCTGGAGAGCCCCCAGATCAGCCTCCTGCCCTGCTCCCTGGGGCCCCAGACCCAACAGGCTGGCTGGGCCTCCTTATCCCCAGCGGGGTGACTGGGGAGGGATTTCTTCCCCATGACAAGGTTCACAGAAAGCAGCATCAAGTACTGGGTGCTGGGGCCTTACTCTGGGGGCTCAACTCAGATGTGGAGTGGTTCCTTCTTGCCCTTCCCTCCAAGCTGCCTATCTTCAGCAAACAGAAGCTCCCCAGGCTCAGAGCAGGGAGCTGGGCCAGCCAGAACCAAAGGCAGGTGGCCTTGACAGACCACAGTGGGTGGGCCAGCAGCTCCAGCCTCTGGAAAAGACACACTGCTGGAGACCCAGGCTCTCAGCTTCTGAAAATTCTGGAGGGTGAAGTGGGAGGGAGCAGGAGGTCTTCTCAGCCTTTGCCTGGTCTCTTGGACTGAGCGCTGGTCCTTTAACAGGGGCATGAGGTCTAGTCCTTTCTCTGGCCTGTTTCCTCTGTGCCCTGGAGGGGCAGATGGGATGCAGAGCCACAGGGCACCCTCTGTTCTGCTGCCCCTCCATTGCTGTCCCTCCAACCATATGAGCAGGAGCAGTCTGGAACTGAAGAAAAGAAAGATGAGGGGAAAACCCTACTTGCACACAGACTCACAAACACGTGCATACATGTGTGTACACTCACACAGTGCACACTTGTACACACTCACATGTACTTGCATACCACCACACACGTATGCTTATGCTCACATACATTCATACCCACTCACATGCATGCACACACACACGTGCAACACTCACATGCACACACTGATATGCACTCACACGCATGCACTCATTCATATGCACACTCACACACATGCACGCACACATGCATGCATTTGCACGCACTGACCCTGTGCCCAGGCTGTAGCCGGAGAACGGAGAATCTACCCACAGTGGGGCCTGTTCTGGGCAGCAGCTGCTCCTGGGCCAGCTGGAACATCTGGGGTGACTAGAGCCTGGGTCCATGATTGTGTCTGCAGATAAACTCACAGAAATAGAATTGGTAGGCCAAGTGCTATGGGCATCAACAATTTTGATGGATATGGCAGAATTTCCTTCCCTTGAGGTGGGGCTACCTGATACTTCACCTGAGACAAGTGAGTGCTGCTCTGGCCTGCTCACCAGCCAGTGGGGAGGGGTCTCTGTGCCATTTCAGTCTGCGTTTGTCATCTCGTGAGTGAGGTTGAGCATTGGTACACATGTCTCACAGTGATTTCCATTTCCTCTTCACTGAACCCTCTGCTCATGCCCTCTTCCCCTTTTCCTCACCAGCTTGTTAGTCTCTCTTTTACTGATTTCAGTGGTAGGGGAACTGCACTTTGCTGGTGTAAGCTGCAAATGTTTCTTCCCACCTTGACCCTTATCTTTGGGTTTGTGCATGGTGGTTTTCTGTCCCATACAGACTTATTTCTATGTGAGCAGCTTTATTAATATTAGTTATTGTTGTTGTTGTTGTTAGGTGCTGTTGAGTCGGTTCCGACTCATAGCGACCCTATGCACAACAGAACGAAACACTGCCCAGTCCTGAGCCATCCTTAAAATCTTATGCTCGAGCTCATCGTTGCAGCCACTATGTCAATCCACCTCCTTGAGGGTCTTGCTCTTTTCCACTGACCCTGTACTCTGTCAAGCATGATGTCCTTCTCCAGGGACTGATCCCTCCTGACATGTCCAAAGTATGTAAGACACAGTCTCGCCATCCTTGCTTCTAAGGAACATTCTGGTTGTACTTGTTCCAGGACAGATTTGTTCGTTCTTTTGGCACACCATGGTATATTCAACATCCTTTGCTAACACCTCAATTCAAAGGCGTCAATTCTTCTTTGGTCTTCCTTATTCATTGTCCAGCTTTCACATGCGTATGATGCAATTGAAAATACCATGGCTTAGGTCAGGCACACCTTAGTCTTCAAGGTGACATCTTTGCTCTTCAACACTTTAAAGAGGTCTTTTGCAGCAGATTTACCCAATGCAACGGGTCTTTTGATTTCTTGACTGCTGCTTCCATGGCTGTTGATTGTGGATCCAAGTAAAATAAAATCCTTGACAACTTCAACCTTTTCTCCGTTTATCATGATGTGCTCATTGGTACAGTTGTGAGGATTTTTGTTTTCTTTATGTTGAGGTGCAATCCATGCTGAAGGCTGTGGGCTTTGATCTTCATTAGTAAGTGCTTCAAGTCCTCTTCACTTTCAGCAAACAAGGTTGTGTCATCTGGATAACACAGGTTGTTAATGAGTCTTCCTCCAATCCCGATGCCCCGTTCTTCTTCATATAGTCCAGCTTCTCATATTATTTGTTCAGCATACAGATTGAATAAGTACGGTGAAAGAATACAACCCTGACGCACACCTTTCCTGACTTTAAACCAATCAGTATCCCCTTGGTCTGTCCGAACAACTGCATCTTGATCTATGTAAACGTTCCTCATGAGCACGATTAAGTGTTCTGGAATTCCCATTCTTCTCAATGTTATCCATAATTTGTTATAATCCACACAGTCGAATGCCTTTGCATAGTCAATAAAACACAGGTAAACGTCCTTCTGGTATTCTCTGCTTTCAGCCAGGATCCATCTGACATCAGCAATGAAATCCCTGGTTCCTTCCACGTCCTTTTCTGAAACCAGCCTGAATTTCTGGCAGTTCCCTGTTGATATACTGCTGCAGCCGTTTTTGCATGATCTTCAGCAAAATTTTGCTTGAGTGTGATATTAATGATATTGTTCTATAATTTCCACATTCGGTTGGATCACCTTTCTTGGGAATAGGCATAAATATGGATCTCTTTCAGTCAGTTGGAGAGGAAGCTGTCTTCCGTATTTCTTGGCATAGACGAGTGAGCATCTCCAGCGCTGCATCTGTTTGTTGAAACATCTCAATTGATATTCAATCAATTCCTGGAGCCTTGTTTTTCACCAATGCCTTCAGAGCAGCTTGGATTTCTTCCTTCAGTACCATCGGTTCCTGATCTTATGCCACCTCTTGAAATGATTGAACATCGACTAATTCTTTTTGGTATAATGACTCTGTGTATTCCTTCCATCTTCTTTTGATGCTTCCTGCTTCATTTAATATTTTCCCCATGGAATCCTTCACTATTGCAACTTGAGGCTTGAATTTTTTCTTCAGTTCTTTCAGTTTGAGAAACACTGAGCATGTTCTTTCCTTTTGGTTTTCCATGTCCATGTCATTATAATACTTTACTTTGTCTTCTCAAGACGCCTTTTGAAATCTTCTGTTCAGTTCTTTTACTTCATCAATTCTTCCTTTTGCTTTAGCTGCTCGACGCTCGAGAGCAAGTTTCAGAGTCTCCTCTGACATCCATCTTGGTCTTTTCTTTCTTTCCTGTCTTTTCAATGACTTATTGCTCTCTTCATGTATGATGTCCTTGACGTCATTCCACAACACATCTGGTCTTTGGTCACTAGTGTTCGGTGTGTCAAATCTATCCTTCAGATGGTCTCTAAATTCAGGTGGGATGTACTCAAGGTCATATTTTGGCTCTCATGGACTTGCTCTGATTTTCTTCAGTTTCAGCTTGAACTTGCATATGAGCAGTTGATGGTCTGTTCCACAGTCGGCCCCTGGCCTTGTTCTGACTGATGATATCGAGCTTTTCCATTGTCTCTTTCCACAGATGTAGTCAATTTGATTTCTGTGTGTTCCATCTGGCGAGGTCTATGTGTACAGTTGCCGTTTATGTCGGTGAAAGAAGAAATATTCTATTTCTTCATCTTCGGCTCTAGTGGTTGGTGCATATATTTGAATAATAGTCATATTAACTGGTCTTCCTTGTAGGCGTATGGGTATTTTCTGATTACTGACAGCATTGTACTTCAGGAAAGATCTTGAAACGTTCTTTTTGACAATGAATGCAACACCATTCCTCTTCAGCATAGTAGACTACATGATTGTCTGATTTAAAATGGCCAATACCAGTCCATTTCAGGTCACTAATGCCTAGGATATTGATGTTTATGTGTTCCATTTCATTTTTGATGACTTCCAATTTTCCTAGATTCATACTTCATACAATCCAGGTTCCGATTATTAATGGATGTTTGCAGCCGTTTCTTCTCATTTTGAGTCATGCCACATCAGCGAATGAAGGTCCCAAAAGCTCTACTCTACCCACGTCATTAAGGTTGACTCTACTTTGAGGCGGTAGCTCTTTCCCAGTCATCTTTTGAGTGCCTTCCAACCTGGGGGGCTCATCTTCCAGCACTATATCAGACAATGTTCCACTGCTATTCATAAGGTCTTCACTGGCTAACGCTTTTCAGAAGTAGACTGCCAGGTCCTTCTTCCTAGTCTGTCTTAGTCTGGAAGCTCAGCTGAAACTTGTCCTCCTGCTGGTATCTGAATACTGGTGGCATAGCTTCCAGCATCACAGCAACACGCAAGCCCCCACAATATGACAAACTGACAGACACATGGGGGATTAATATTAGTATGGCTCTTGAGTTTTGTGTCATACTGAGGTCTCCATACTCAATATAATGAAGCATCTCTCCCAGAGGTTCTTCTAGCACACTTCTTTCTTTTTGGCATTTAAATCCCTGACCCATCTGGAATTTATTTTAGTGAAGTATAGTTTCTCAAGATGACTGCTCACTTATTGTAAAACTGTTACAGAAAAATTGTGTTTTCCCAAATGATTTAAATGTTTGCAAGGTACAATAAGTTAGCATGTATTTTGGGGGGGTCTATTTCCAGACTTTCCAGTTATTCCCTTGCCAATAGCATATAGCTTTAAATATAATTTTATAGTACATTTTAATATCTGATAGGACTAGTCTCTTTATTGTTTGTTTTATCTTTTAGGTTTGCCCTGTCTAGTCTTGTTTATTTTTTTTCATACAAATTTAGATTTAGCTGGTCTGGTTAGAAAAAAAAGTTAGCATTTTGTTATGGATTGAATTGTGCCCCCAAATATGTGTGTCAACTTGGCTAAGCCGTGATTCCCAGTATTGTGTGATTGTCCACCATTTTGTCATCTGATGTGATTTTCCTGTGTGTTGTAAATCCTACCTCTACAATGTTAATGAGGCAGGATTAGAGGCAGTTATGTTAATGAGGGAGGACTCAATCTACAAGATTAGGTTGAGTCAAGTCAATCTCTTTTGAGATATGAAAGAGAGAAGCGAACAAGGAGAAATGGGGACCTCATACCACCAAGAAAGCAGCACTGGTAGCAAAGCATGTTCTTTGGACCTGGGATTGCTGCTCAAAAAAGCTCTTATACTAGGGGAAGATTGATGACAAGGACCTGGCTCCAGAACCGACATAGAGAGAAAGCCTTCCCCTAGAGCTAGAACCCTGAATTTGGGCTTCTATCCTACTAGACTGTGAAAGAATAAACTTTTGTTTGTTAAAGCCATCCACTTGTGGTATTTCTGTTACAGCAGCACTAGATGGCTAAGGCACATTTCAACTGGGATTGCACTAAATGTACAGAAGAAATTTGCAAACATTGGATCTTTAGGACACTGAGTCTGATCCAAGCACATGGCAGGCTTGTCCATCCACTCAAGCCTGTATGTGTGTGTGCACATGTGTGTGTTTGTAAATGTGTGTGCACATGTGGCTTGAGTGTATGTGAGCATACATTTGTGCATGTATACGGATGCAAGAGTACGCACTTGTGTATGTGCACACATGCGTATGTGTGTGCTTGCACAAGTGTGTACACGTGTGCACATGTATAAGTGTGTGTTCTTTGGAGACACTGTAAAGTTTTCTTCACATAGCTTTCATAATTCTTCCTAACTGTATCCCTAGATATTTAATCTATTTTGATGCTATGATGAGGTCTTCTGTCATATTTCCTAACGGTTCTTATTCCTATACAAGAAAGCTTTGTGTTTCTATATTCTAATTTTATACCTAATTTTACACCTTGACAAATTCTCTTATATTTTGTAAAATTTTTTTTTCTTTCAGTTGCTTCTCCGGGTTTTCCATATACAGAATGAAATAATCTATAAGTGATTACCATTTTTTCTTTTGCTTTTCCATTTTTGTACTTCCAATTTCTTTTGTCTAAATTCAATGAACCAGCACCTCCAAAACAGTGGAAAACACATTCCAGAAATGGTGCCAATACTATGTGTGCTTCGCCAAAGCTCTTGGAAGTGCTCCTTCTACGTCTGTGTGTGGAGCGGCTGTAGGGACAGATGTCAAGACAGAGGTGAAAATGGTTCGGCTGAGAACTGAGGTCTCCCACTCTGCCCAAAGACTTGGATGGAAATGGATTTTTCATGGGGAGAGGTCGGAAATTAGAAGATAAATGAGATCTTCAGACAATGAAGTCTGACAGTAGGAGTATTGCTTTGGCTAAAATGTCAAGTTGACTTGCCTTTAAATCCATTGGTGCTGAACACGTTTGTTGGTTAGTTTGGAGTTGTTTGAGGCCAGATTTTAACTGCATTTAAATGACACCTGCTATGGATTGAATTGTGTCCCCCCAAAATAGGTGTGGAAACCCTGGTGGCGTAGTGGTGAGTGGTTAAGTGCTATAGCTGCTAATCAAAGGGTTGGCAGTTTGAACCCACCAGGCGCTCCTTGGAAACTCTATGGGGCAGTTCCACTCTGTCTATAGGGTCGCTATGAGTCCGAATCGACTCGATGGCACTGGGTTTGTTTTTTTTTTAAATAGGTGTTGTAAATCCTAGCCTCTATGCCTGTGGTTATAATCCCATTTGGGAATGGATTGCCTTTGTTATGTTAATGAAACAGGATTAAAGTAGGGTGTATCTTGAGTTAACCTCTTTTGAGGTATAAAGGGATTAAACAGGCAAGCTAGGAAGTAGAGTCCGGAAAGAGACATGCCAAGCCATATGAAGATGACCGAGAAGCGGAGGCTTTGAAGAGACAAAGACCTTCCTCTAGAGCTGACAGAGATAGAAAGCAAGCCTTCTTCACCTAAAGCCAACACCCTGAACTCGGACTTCTAGTCTCCAAAACTCTGAGAAAACAACTTTGTTTGTTAAAGCCGCCCACTTGTGGTATTTCTCTTATAGCAGCACTAGGTGACTAAGTCAACACAATTTTATCCTCATCAGTTGCAGTGAAGAAAGACATAGGAAAATGTAACTTAATAAGCAACAGAGGCCCTGTTTGTGAGGAGGTTGGCATTCTCGACCATAAGGAGGCATGCATCCTTGAAAGTCTTGGACAATTGACCTCAGCAGTGCATGGGGGGGGGGGGTAGGCCAGGGAATCGGCTGTGGGGGTGGGGGTCAGCGGTGCACGGGGGGCTGGAGAAAATGCTGTGTGAGGTCAGCAGTGCATGAGGGAGGGGGCCTGGGGAAATGGCTGTGGGGCTCAGCAGTGCATGGGGGAGGGGGGCTGGAGAAAGGGGTGTGAGAGTCAGCAGTGCATGGGGGGGCTGGGGAAAGGGCTGTGGGGGGTCTGGAGGGTATAGAGGTGGCTGGGGGGAGACCACCAAGGAGGGGGAAAGCCCTGGGGTGGAGGGGGGAACTAGGCAATTTTGGGGGGTGGGTGGGAAAGGAGCCAAAATGCACTCCAGTGGGGTACCAGGCTAGATAGGAAGCTCTGAGAAGCCATGTGGGCTGAAGGTAGGGGGCTGGGTCTCAGCAAGGACCCCTGGACCTCAGTGTCAAGGAGATCACTCTAACATCACAGGACCACAAACTAACTTTAAAAGCACATTCAGTAAAATGCTGAGGGTGGGCTGTGGCACCCACACCAGACAAGGGGTGTAGCCCAGGGTTGGGGGCACCTTGTCTATCCTGGGTGCCTGCTGGCCTGCAGCAGGCAGACATGCTCAGCAGCCACCAGGTTTTGCTCAGGAGGCTGCCTCCCGTGTCCCAGCTCGGGTGTCCTGGCTCTCGAGTACGACTTGAGTCTGTCTTTCACGTCCCAGCGTTCGTGTTCAGCTTCCATGTCTGATTCCTGTGTCCAGGACTGAGTTGCTGGCTCAGGTACCCCAGCTCCCATGTTCAGCTTGACTGGCTGTTGTATCCGGGATCACGTGTCCAGTTCCATTTCCCTGATCGAGTGTGTCGGCATAGAGTCATTCCAGTGGGCTTGTGGAATGGAGGGACGTCGCCTGCGCCTTCTGCATGGCTCACTGAGCTGCCTGCCAGAGGGCGGTCACAAGGAGGGCCCCGCAGGAGCCTCTGGTAGAGGCTGCAGTGGGCGCCCCTGGCCCAGCCCACTCAGCACCTTTGGGACAGCCAAGCGCATTTCTCCCTGGCAGGTAGCAATAAAACATGCTCGGCCCTCTGGTGGACCCTCGCTCTGCCCCTGAAGTGGCCGGGCTGTGAGCGTCCGGAGGGTGTGAGGGCACCCTGGTGTCGCTAGCACCCAGCGTGTGCCCTGGCATAGAACACATGCGCCATCCCTGCAGGACACGTTGGCACAGGAAGGTGAACACTAGCAAATAGCCGGAGACACAGGACCCAGACCTACCCTCGACACGAGGCTGCTGGGCCTCGCCCCACAGCTCCACAGTTTGTCAAGGTCTCCCGCCAAGAAGCGGTGGTTTGGGGCTCTGTACGCCGGGAGAAGCTCCCTCGGTGATCCAAATCAAAACCCAGAGCTGCCTCTGTGGCCCAGGAATCCGCCCGCCCCTCTGCCGCCCAGGGGCCTCCTGGTGCGGGGCCGCAGCGCAAGTTCCCAGGCCGCCGGGCAGCCGCTGCTTGTTAATAATGACCCGTTTGTTCCCAGCCGCCCAGCTCTGCGGAACAGCACGGGGGCACAGATGTTCCCCGCCCGGAGCCGCCCGGCCAGCTGGTGATCTGCCGGCGCCCGCCCATCCTCAGATCTCGCGGGCCAGCCGGCCGGTGGCAGTGGAAGGCTTGTCCTCGAGGCCGCGCTGGGTAGACAGAACGACGGACTAAGGCTCTATGCCGCTCTCAAAGCCGTAGGCTCGACGCCCAGCTGAGGCACCTGGAGCTGGGCCGGGTGGGCTGGGGTGCGGGTGCTGGGCCCGAGAGAGGGGGCGCGGGGGGGGTGGGGGAGGAGGGGGGTGCGGTGGAGAGAGCACCGGGGGTGGGGAAGGGCGGGCGCGGGTGCCCATTCCAGAGCAGGGAGCGGAAGCCGGGCGCATGGTGCGCACCCGCGGGCCCGTTGCCACGGCGACAGGGACTCTGGGCTGGCCAGGAACAGATGGCGAGTGAGCAACAGGCAGCATCTGTCCCCGCGCTGACGCGAGCACAGATGGAGGGTGGGCAGGGGGTTGGCTCACAACACGCCGACATTTCCTTCCCATTGGGGCGCGTTGTCCCAGCGGAGATTAGCGGCCGCGCAGACCTGGCTCCGGAGCGGACGGCCCCCGCGCAGGGCTGAGTCTGCGCGAAATGTCCCCATTCCAGACGTCCCCTCGCGGACCAGAGGGAAATCAGTCTCCCCCATAAACACGTGGGAGGCGGCGAGGGGCATCGCGGATGGGCGGGGCGGGGGTGGCGGTCACCAGGCCGCCTTCAGGACACGCCAGTTTTACTCGGCTGGTCGCGGCCAGCGTGGGCGCGATAATTGGTTTCTCCTGGGATGTGTACTCAGAGCCCCTCGAAGTGGACTTAAACACCTCCAGTTCCCCCAGCACAAGGACCCCGCCTGCCAGGAGCCTCTTGTGCCGGCAGAAACGGCCAGGGCTAAGACGCCATTGCCCCAGTGTTCTAGGAACCCTCCCACCTTCTGAGGCCAGCGAAACCCATTTCACAGAAGGGCTGGCGGGAAGGCTGGCTGGGTGGTGGTGAGGGTGCAGCCAGCGGGCGGTGTTCCACACAGCCCCTGCCACTCGAGCAGAATCTGGCTGGTTAGCTGGTCCGCTCTCAGATGCCCCCTCCTCTGAGTTCCCTGCCCAGGTGTGGGCCTGCCCAGCTCAGCAGTGCCTGCAGCTCACCCTGCAGGCCCCACTGCTCCCCCAATGCTGGGCAGACCTCTTTTGGAGCTAGAATCCATCCCCTCTCCACCCCCACTAGCGCTGTTGGGACATGCGGAAAAGGCCTTCAGGAACACTGCTCCGGGCCAAACCCCTGCAATCATCTACAAGTGACTCCACGACTCTCCTTCTAGAGCAACTCAGGCTAAAACCTGAGGCCTGGCCTGGATGGCCAGACGGACAAGTGATTTGTTTACAGTCCTTACAGCTCTCCATGCTGGCCCCAGTGGCGCTCCTGGACAAACAGGTTCATGGCCCAGGGCGGTGAGGCTGAGGCCCTGACCACCACCACCCCACTTGTGTCTTGGCTCTCCAGCGGGGCTCGAGGACAGTGACCTCTGTCACGCTCGCACCACTGTACAGGACCACCCAGACACTTGAGAACACTGCTCCAGGGAACAATGCCTGCACCAAGTAAACGTCTCAGGTATCTGAGGCAGCAACACTTTACGAAACTCCTCACAGTTCCTGATTTAAACATGCTACCTGCTTCATGGGAAAGTGCCTATGTTAGAAAAGCAAAATAAATCTGAAGAACAGGGAAAGGCACACAGAGGCAGGAGACAAGGAGCAGAGAGCAGGCAGCAGGGAAACCAGCAGAAACAAGGTGGGTTCTCTGAGATCAGCAAAGTTATGACCCCTACCCACATGGGGTCCAAGAACGGACAGCAGGGTGCAGATGGGCTGGCCTGGGCCAGCTGGGGCAGGACTGACTGGAGAGCCCAAGGGAACGTTCTGGGGCCACAGAAGTGCTGTTGTGTTGATTGGAGGTTAAACAGGCATCTACATTTGTTAAAACTGACCACTTTACAGGATATAAATTATAACACAATGAAGTTGATTTTAAAATAAAAACAACGCACCATTGGTGTCTCTCCCTTCTCAAGTGGGAAGATGATTTGATTTTTGTGCTGGGGTGGGGGCACTGGGAAGAGGATGGCTGAGTCACAACTAACCTCCATCATATTACAATCTCGAGCTCCATCTACCCCTCAGCTGTCCCTTCCTCCTCAGAGCCTGCCCATGGCAGCCACCGCTTATCCATCCCAGCCTCCAGCAAGTGGTCCCCAGTCTGTCCCAGGCTATTATTTTGAAACCCTGGGACGGGGGAGGAGGGTGTCTATATGCCGTTGGTGAACGTTTGTGTAGGGTAAGTGTCCCACAACATGAAGATCCCTCCTCAGGGCACAGACCCCACCCTGTCCTGCTTGAGGGAGCAGAGCCCCCCAGCCCCTTGAGGGCACAGACATCCCCTCCTCACACATATCCATTTTTTGTTGAAGACATCAAAGTGGTTTCTTAAATACTATAAAGAAAAATATTTTACATTTTTTATGGGCACAGAACTGATTATGTATGACTTGTCTGGGTAACAGCTGATTTATGCCAGAAACCCGGTTACCTGATTAACGAGATGGCACGGCTGTATGTGTGACCGTCGTACGCAGATGTAATCACGCGTGGATTTACAGTTACCCCACAAGCCCACTTATTTCCAGACACCACAGTCTGGGACAAACTTGTTTGAAAAAAGCTACTCGCAATTTATATTCTGACATCCTGGTCTGGGCCCAGCAAAAACGGCAAAAAAACCTGAAACTGCAAACATGCATCAGTAAGTCCCAACAGCATTCCGGACAGTCTTGAGGCTATGGAAGCTTAGAGGCGGCGACAGAGAGTAGGCCCCACCACTGGGCATCCCCACGAGGACAGCAGCGAACTCACCAGGGCCAGATACTCTCCTGCTTTAGGGGAGTGTGGGAGTCCCAGCTCCGGGTCTGAGTCCCTGCCCAGTGGCATGGCCGCCTCCCCCTTGAGGGGGATGTGCCCTGTCTCTACCCACAGAGAGGGGGAGGGATGTGCCCTGACTCTCCCCTGGCAGGGGGGATGCACCGTGGCTCTCCTCTGGAGGGGTGCGCCCTGCCTCTACCCACCGCGGGGCGGGGGGTGGTGTGCCCTGGCTCTCCCCTCGGGGGGGTGCACCCCTGCTTTCTCTCCTCGGGGCGGGGGAATGCGACCTGGTTCTCACCACAGGGGATATGCCCCAGCTCTCCCCAGGGGGTATGTGTGGATATGCCCATCTCTCTCCACTGCGGTTGCTCAGAGCCCTGACTCTCCCCACAGAGTCACGTCACAGTGCCTTAGTGCACAGATTGGCTTCTGGTTGGATCCCCTCTAATGCCAAAAGAGGCCCCCGAAAATGGGTCACTTTCTTCCTCACACTTTTCTGTGACAGGAAATGTGATGCCTACTTACTTTTCTTCCTGGGGATGGGTGGGTGGGAAGCTTCCGAGCCTACAGGGCCCATGAGAGAAAGAGGGAGAGGAAAAGGGGGAGGGGGAAGAGGAGAAGTTCCAGCCTTCTTCACCCCTACTTGTCCCTACCCTGTGGGGCTGCCCTCTCCTTTACCCTCCTCCCTGCCCATCTGCCCAGTGTGTAGGCCCTGAGAGCTCCCAGCTCCTAGAGGCCTACAACTTTGGTCTCATTCAGTTTAAAGGACATCTTGGATGAAGTGGCATCCCGAAGGAGCTCTAAGCGTAAGGAACCAACTCAGATGTACACGCATTCAGGCGATGTCAGGGGCCCAGCACTGACACTGGGCCACGGGCCACATGGGCCTCAAGCCTCGGGCTGCCCACCACACAGCGCTGAGGTCTGAAGGAACCACCATCAACGAGAGTGAAGAATAAGCACATTCCTCGTCTGCACCAGACTGGCTGCTGAGGGCAGGCAGCGAAATCACGCCACTCACACCCTCTCACCCATGGGAAACTGAAATAATGACAAACTGCCATCTTTTGTGAGACTCTTAGAAGGAATCAAAACATGGAGCACTACGCCAGAACAAGGAGGACGTGAATGCGAGCACCCACAAACTTTAGGGGGGACCGTGTTCACCAGAGGCCTTGCGAGAAAACAGCATTCGCCCATGCGCAAAATTCATTCATGTGTAATGTACTGCTGACACGCACAATGCACTGTTAACACGTGTGATGCAGTGTTTACACACGCGTGATGCACTCAAGGGCAGTGGTCACGGTCACCAAACCAGGGGAGGGCTGCACAGAAGACAAAGCACTTTCCTCCTTTGTCCTTCCCTTAGCATACGTTCCATTTCCAGACACAGGTCTGTACATGTACAACTGTCCAACGACACGTGCCCTGGGTGGGAGGGAAGGTCTCGGTGTGTTCTCTACGGCAACAGCAGCGCTAGCCTGCATTTACGGAGTCTGCATAGGCGTTCCGGCTGTTCACACCATCTGTAGCTGTCCCTCTGCCTGCTGCCCCACGTGACACATAGCGTGTGCTCATGATGTCCGACGCCACGTCAACTCCATATTCAGAAGGTGCTCTCCTCTGCAAAGGGCTCTGCTTATCCTGGTCACCTGGACCACCTGGAACAGAACAAGCTTGTGAGGCCGCTGCAGGTCACCTGGATCGCCTGCAACAGAACAAGCTTGTGAGGCCTCCGAGAGTCACCTGGACCACCTGGAACAGAACAGGCTCGTGAGGCACTCAAGCAGGGACCACTCCCACGTCTCTGGGACTGTGGACAGGTGACTACAGTCAGCCTCTCCCCTTCCTGCTGACAGGGAGATCTTGCACTGGGGTGCAGAGGTGGTGGGTGGGTGTGAGGGGGACCAGGATGTGACGGGGAGCCAGGGTGCAGGGGGTTGGGGCATGGGGTACCAGGGTGTGGAGGTGTGGGGGGACTGGGGTAAGGGGGGCTAAGGTATGGGGGGCCAGATGATGGTGGGGCCAGGTGGTGGCAGGACTGGGGTGTGGGAAGCATAAGGGGGGTGCTGGGCATGGGGTGGGGGTAGCGTGTGTGTTAGGTGGTGGTGGGGCTGGGACACGGGAGGGGCCGGGATGCAGAGGTGTAAGGGGGCTGGTGCATGAGGGAAGGCAGGGTTGCAGAGGGGTGGGTTATGTGCGGCCAGTGTGGGGCGGGGGGGTGAGAATGCATTCATAGTGAATTTATAGTGGAAATTTGAAGGTTTATTGGAAGAACTTTACCCTGTTTTTCACCGTGTTATGACCAATTCTAGCATGTGCCCCTGGCACCCCCTTCCAGTATGGGCACTGTCACTACCAACCCCCTGACCACTAGAACCTAGGGCCACGTTTCAGGCCTCCACTCCGATCTCCTGCGAATGTCACCACGGGCGATCACATACTGACTCACTCCGGTGCTTGAGGCACTGCGCCCGTGGCTGGCAGGCTCTGGGCCCCAGTGACTGTGAGCCTGCGGCCCCTCCCCACTGGCCTGCGTAAGGCCTGCCCTTTCCCACGAGCAGGGTGCTGGTTTGCCAGCCCGACCCCTAGTCTCTGTGTCACTGAGTGAAGCCATCACTCCCACAGCCTGTCCAGCCCCAACGGCTGATGCCTCCAACGGCTGTGGCCCTGGCATAGTGCTAATTCTGGAGAAGTGCTGAGCTGCTGTCTGCATGGGGAGCAGAGTACTGGGGGTAGACAGACACCCACAGCTGCTGTCTGTGTCTCCTACCCCTGTGCCTCACCTGGCATTCCCACCCAGGCCACGGAGAATTTTGACAACAGCATGCTGGGAAACGTGGCATTGGGCAGGCACGAAACCCTGGAGAACCAGGACCATGGAAGGCAGTGATGCAAGATCCATGTGGAGGGAAGGGGGCCTGTGCGGGAGACTGCAGTCCCCAAAACGGCCACAGCAACACTTCCGGTCTCTCGGGCTCTCCAGGACCTTGCCCCCTGCCTCCAAAGGAAGTGTCGCCTTCACCTTCACCTGGGTGTGGGCTGGCCTCTGGTGCCCCCTTAAGATTCAGTGTCCAGTGCAGTGCTCTTCCAACTGTCCCGACCCCAAGCAGGCCAGGAGATGAGTCCACTGAAGAGCCATCAGCATCAGCACTTACTCTCTTAACTACAGAGAAGACCAGGGTGTAGGTGAGGACGGGACGGTTCCAGGAAACACCTGCTTCAGTCACACACGCACTCATGCACACGTACACACTCACGCTCACACATGCAGAGATGTGCTCATGCAGATGTGCTCACCCACACACGTGCTTACACAGACATGCTTACGCACACACACGCACTCACGCATACATACATGCTCACACACAGATGCACTCACCCACACACGTGCTCACAGACATGCTTACACACACACAAGCACTCAGGCATACGTATATGCTCACACACAGATGCACTCACCCACGTGCTCAGACATGCTTATGCACGCACACGCACTCACACATACATGCTCACACTCACACACATGCGCTCACCCACACGTGCTCACACATGCTTACGTGCACACATGCACTCACGCATACGTACATGCTCATGCTCACACAGATGCGCTCAGACGTGCTCACCCACGTGCTCACACACACATGCTTACGCACACTCACGCTCACACGCACAGATGCGCTCATCCACTGACGTGCTCACCCACACAGACATGCTTACGCATACGCACGCACGAACGCTCATACGTCAACGCACATGCTCTACACATGGGTGTCCTGGGTTGAGATATAAAATATACTCTCACTCTGGTTTACAGCTAAGGAAGTCTGGAAAGCCAGTTTGTTGACAAGAGATCAGGAATTAGTTCTAGCTCCTCTCCACCTTAACCAACCAGCTGCTTTGGGTTTACAAAGTTATTTACAATATTAAGGAAGAATAAGAGGCTACAAAAAGACAGGTACACATGTCCCAGCTAAGTGTAAACCTACTGAAACATTTAAGCCATCTTTACTTCCCTTATAACACTACCATAAAACTGAGAACCACAACTCAGAAGTCCACTGTTAAATCTAAGAGGCTGGAGAGGTTAGCGTCTCCTCTACCTAATCCCAGGGCATCTAGGCTATGGGAAAACTCCTACCACTAATGCGAAGTTCCCGGGATGAAGCATGCCTGCCCCTCCCACTGTCTGTAGATCCTTTTTCCAGGACTCAGGGTGGCACAAGGCAGATGCCACTCACCGCTGTCCTCCTGACCCTCCTCTGCTGGCAGTGAGTCTGGGGAATTGAGTGAGCTTTACTTACCTTGCTGATGTCAGTTCTCTCAAATCATTTTGTTAGATCTTAACATATGACAAGGCTATCGCCTAACTAATCAAGTTAAAATTTGTTCTAAAAACAGCCTAAAAATACTTGTAGTCTCCTCACACTTAGGAACATTCTAACAAGGCACATCTAGCAAAATAAACCCAGAAAAGGCTGGGGTGCTCCACGAACACCACCACCAGCCTGTATCTGCGAAGCACCACACATCGCAGGGGTAGACGAGCCAGAGCTCTCCCCACTCCTGACTCTGGCTTTTTTCTCACGCCTCTCCTAGCGGGAGCAAACCAGCCCTGAAACCACGCTCACTCGGCTCGGCTCCGTGGGGTCTCTGGTAAAGCTGAAGGCATAAGGGAAGCACTTACCCAGAAGATGAGTATCTTGTCCACTGGTCATGCTCATATGGTTGGCCTCCTGGGCCAGATGAGAAACAAAAGCCAACGTTAAACCCTGAATATTCAAACAGGAAAACACTGTGCATTCCTAAGTCTTCTGAAAGCAACGTGCCGAGCTATCTTTGGGGACAGAACTTTATTCTGTTTTCAGTGTGGCCACCTGTCGTTAAGATTTTATCCCCTAATTCTTTCATCAAGGCGGGAAGTACCTGACTCGGGGCATGTCCCCTCAGGTCAGAGCTGCTCTCTCCACAGCCCCAAGCTCCTGTGCTACATCTGGACACCAGGGACCACCAGGGGTGCAGGGACAAAGGGACTCACGCTGACTCCCTAGGCCGGCATTTCACATGCATGCAAGACAGCAACACGTGTGGCTTCTCTCAGCTGAGCCCAGAGTGTCTCCACCACAGTGCAGCTGGCCACTTTGTGCCTTCTTGGGGGTGGGGAATGTGGGTAGAGAACAGAACATCCCACACGCAAACAGGGCGATGGTTTTCCACGCTTTGAAAATAAAATCTTCCCTACAAAGCTTTCCCAGTTCTAGTTTTCTCTGGCGTGTTGAAGGCTGCGCCTTGAAAGCTCCCCCTTGCCCTTCATCCCACCTGCCCCTGCCCCTCCCCTGCATCAAGCTGCAGCCCCCAGCCCTCACACCTCCACCAGAAGAGGTGCAAGGTGGGCAAAAGGAGGCATTTGTGTAAACCGGGCGGGCGCCAAATGCGCTCCAGATGCCACGGCCATCAGAAGGGGTTTTACAACTGCTTCCCTCCTAGCGCCCGCCTGGGGAGTGAGAATCTGAGGACGTCACAGGCACTGTAGCTACCGACTGTGGAATTTCACACATCCATCCTCACCAGCTGCCGAGCAGAGGCCACAGCTAGGAGGCAGCAGCCTTTCTCACTAGCTGCCTTTTGTTCTTAGGAGGTGGCTCTGGTCACCTGCAGCACCTTGCAAGCTTCCAAGGCTTTGAGGTTTGCTACCTCGGCCAGGTGAGGCCACACCTCCCCTGGACACAGGGAGTCTTCTACCCCTTTATGCCAGCAGTGAGAAAAACATAGCTGAAGGGGAACCCTGGGCCAGGGAGGCCTGCAGCTTCTGGGACCCCCACACCTTACTCTCCCCCTCTCGCCAGGCAGGATCAGCCTGGGGATTCCAGCTTTTGGGCAATTACGGATTTTTTTTCTGGCATGAAAAATTCTCCCTGTTAACTGTTCTGAGTAACAACAGCTTTCTACTTAGACGACTTTCGCATCTCCAATAAACAGGGCAATAGTAGCTCAAGGCAGGCAACGCCCAGCAAGACCATGCTGCTGAGTCAGGACAGCTAATCCAACCACAGCACCACAGCTGAAGAGACCACAACCCACGCACTTCACAGGAACACCCGAGGCTGGAAACCCGTCTGCACACCACCATGGGACTCCTGAACAGCCCTCCACATACGTAAAATGCAAACAGACCTACACTCCTTGCTTAGGACATCCTACCTCCCACCACCATTCTGAAACTCCCACGTTGACACCAACCCAGCCCTAATGCCTCAGTTTACCTGGACTCCCACACGGAACCCTTCATGTGACTCAGGTTACCTGCTTAACACTTCCTTTCAGCTCAAAGACCTACTTATCAAATGGAGCAGGTCCCGTCAGGCAGCCTTTTCAGCTCCAGCTGTTGAAGCCTTTCATGTTTTATTGCTTCGAGGTGACCGGAACAGAACAGGCAAAACAAACTTGTCTAGGTCTTGCTCCCAAGTCTGACAGACATTCTTAGAGTTCAGAATATTTAAAGTGGTCATGCAGGGGACCCTACAACTGAGAAGAGAATGACTTTCTGCCTGAAGCTTTTCGGCATGCAAGAGGAGGAGATCCGGGTTTTCCACTTCTCAGTTCCCCCCGGACAGTTTCTCTACCCCTGCTAGCACACAGCCATGGAGAAACCCTTCACTTAATTATGACCTGATAATGAGGTGAGAAAGCAGATGTCTGAACTGCTCCTTGCCTCCCATTTCACTCACTAGCCAGGACTCGCTGCCTGGAACATGTACGTTTTAGCGCTACTCAGAAGAAGGCTGTAAGCCCCTTGCTACTGTCCTGAATGCTCATTCTCTACAGCTGACTTCTGCTATAGCCACGTGGGCATTCTCACTCCCCTCTGATCTAAAGAACTGCAAATTAACCTTGGCTGCCGCTTTTTATTCACACGCCTAAGTGGTGTCTGAAAAGAACGTATGTCAGAAATGCGATGTGCCATAATCTGCAGTTATAGATGTATGCACCGAGTTTCAGGAAATCCTGGGCAAGTGTGGTAAGTGTGGAGGAACACGCTAAGCACAATGAAAGCTGATGCTCCAGTTAGCCTGGACCAGAACCATCTCGGTCTGCCACGGCAGGCACTGAGGACCAGAACCATCCTGGTCTGCCACGGTGGGCGCTGAGGACTAGATCCAGAGCCGGAACCATCTCGGTCTGCCACAGCAGGCACTGAGGACCAGAACCAGAACCATCTTGGTCTGCCACGGTGGGTGCGGAGGACCAGAACCAGAACCATCTTGGTCTGCCATGGCAGGGGCTAAGGAACAGAACCAGAACCATCTTGTGTCTACCATGGTGGGGGCTGAGGAACAGAGCCAGAACCAGGCTGGTCTGCCATGGTGGGCGCTGTGGACCAGAACCAGAACCACCCTGGTCTGCTATGGTAGGCACTGGGGACCAGAGCCAGAACCATCTTGGTCTGCTATGGGGGGTGCTATGGACTAGAACCAGAACCATCCCAAGTCTGCCACGGCAGGTGCTCAGGACCAAAACCATCCTGGTCTGTCATGGCAGGTGCTGAGGGCCAGGACCAGAACCAGAACCACTCTGTGTCTGCCATAGGTGGGGAGGGCTGTGAACCAGAACCATCCCACATCTGCCGTGGCAGATGCTGTAGCGGACAGGCACTGTGGACCAGCTCTAGAAGCATTCTGAGTCTAAAAGATGTGAACCGTGAAGTACAGCACACAAGACCATGTGCACCTGGCCTTCACGCATGGAGATGCTGGCCCATCACCTCCAGACTAGGAGAATGGGTGCCGAAGAAAGGACTCTGTTGAGGTCAGACCATGGTGAGGAGTGGAACGAGACTCAGAGACACAGCCTGTCTGAAGCCACTGCAACAACTGCCTCTGGGAAATTAAAGACGTACAAGGAACCTGCTAACTGTTCATACTCCAAGAGGTTTCACAGGCACATCCGAGTACCAAACAGGTTCGACGCAACTCAACATCTAAGATAGGGCCACATCAGGCACGATCCTGTAAGTAACAAATGCACTCACACCTTTCTTACTAATCCTGAGGTGTCATTATTCACAGAATTCCAGAGCTAGAGAGGACACTGACGGTTATCCAAGCCTGATGCCTCATGTAGAAACCAAGGAACTAGGTTAAGCGAGTTGCCTAAGGTAACACACCCACTAGTGGAAAAATCTAACTTTAACACACATATCTGCTATGTATACTATATACCACCTGTTTACTACAGGAATAACACGATACAGACAAGACAGGTAAATATACTGATCAGAGCCATACAGCTACAGACCACCTCAGAAGCCCCTCTTCTGCCCACCTCCTCTGGCACTCTTCACTTGTGCCCTCACTGGTCTGCCCTCTAATGATCTCCACTCAGTCCCTGCCCCCACCTCCTGGATCCAGAGGGGAGGAAAGGGAAACCCTGAGCCAGAGAAGGCAAGTAACAGGCCCAGATGGGACACATGACGGCGGGGAAAAGCTGGGAAAGGGTTGGCTATGGCATGGTTTAGTTCTAGGAATGTGAGGCTGTTCTTACCTGCTCAGGGGAATGAGCAGAAGACTCCACAAAGTGAAAGGTAAACAGCATGCCATCAAGTCACCTGCCTGCTCTGACTGGCTGGGTACCGTCCAACTCTCACCTGGGGCCGGATTTCTAGGGGGCACACGTAACATCAAGGGGACCAGGCATCGGGGGTCTAGGCAAGGCACTCAGATGAAGAGGGGCCACACTGCCCACTCAGTTCTGAGCCAGCCAGACAAGGTCAACCCCACCACCCAGCTTCCCACTGAGATCTGAGGGCATTATGCACATGGGGGCAGTCTGGGGACCCAAGGAACATAGGCGCAGGGCAGCTACCTCTCCCACCAGGCCTGCCCCATCACCATGACACACCTTGCTAGTGTAGACCTGAGTTCTCACTGAAGCCTCTGAGGCTGCTGGCCCTCTGCTCAGCCCCTCACTCATTCCTGGGACACCAGGAGCCCTCGCTCAGGCCTTCACTGCAGCTTCTCTTGGCCTGAAACAGCCTCTCTCAGATGAGGGCGGCGGGGGGGGGGGGCTGCTCTGCTATCATCACCGGGTCTGTGCTTAAATATCACCACAGATCTTAGACAGATCTCACCAGACACCTTGTTTAAGATGGCAGAAGGAGAGGAAGAGACGAAGAGAGAGACAGAGACAGAGGAAGTCTAAGGCTGGTGAGGATGAGGCTTGGCCTGCCTTTCTATGAGGCTGTGTCACTAGAACAACACCCAGTACCTGCTGAATGGATACATGAATAAATTCACGAAAAGAAAACAGTCTCGGTCTGAAGTTTTTGTATCTGGGTTTTGCTTGGCAAGGCTTAGAATCCCAAAGAAGCCCTTTGTCAAGTCCTAATCTTTTACTTAGCTGCTTCAATTGGCTTGACTGTTTGTAATAACCCAAAACCCAATCGCCTGCTTGAAAACCTTCAATGGCTCTACTGCCCATAAAGGGTAAGATTCCAACCCTGGGGATGGCAGGCACGGTCTTCCACAACTGCCCTGCGTGCCCCGACCACCCTCACCAGCTCCTGTCAAGGTTCCTGTGTCTCCCAGTATGGCCCCTTCTGGCTGCGCCAATCGACCCTGCCCTCCGCTCCCAGATTTAGCAGGTGGAATTCTGTGGATCTGCCGAGCACCTCTTTGAGCACACATAGATTAGTGTGTACACACCAGGCTCTCGGCACATGTGGGTCTGGAAGGACTGCCTGCTGACACATCCACGCCTTCAGTGATGTGGCAGTGCTGGCAGAGTGGACAGGCTATGCTCACATGCACGCCTGGTTCCCTGTGGGTGTTGACTCTGACAAGCTGCAGTGCGTTCCATGTGAAAAACAGCCTGGAATGCACCTGCAAAGGTCCCAGCCCCCCGGCACAGGCAGACACTTAGGGCCTGGTTGGAGTGGTGGGAGCAGCGAACACGGAGAAGCGGGCACTGTCTGTTCTCCTGCTCTAAATACGCCACCTGTCTCTACAAAGATGCTGGCAACTTCCATAAAACAGAGAGACAGCAGCACTTCATATGGAAGACGCAGCCGGCAGTGCTACTGGTGGGGGCTGTGCCGCTGTCATCACCTTACCTGGTCCCTGGTCCCTCCATGGCTGTCCTCGGCCTGGGCGGCCATACCCAGAACTCATCTGCTGGGAGCCGGAGCCCTGTCTGGACCACCATCCTGTGAGATACAATCAGCACATCAGTAGGCCTTAAGAGCCTATCAGGGCAGTAGGGGGAATGGGCCAGGCTCCCCAGTAGTGCAGACAGGGCTGCCTGAGAGGGGGACGGCAGTGGAATTGGGGCTCCCCACCAACGCAGACACAGCCACCCGAGATGGGTCAGTGGTGGAGCCAGGCCTGCACTTCAAGCTGATATGGATGAGGACAGGGTCTAACTAGCTCTGTCTACCATTACCTGTCATGTGATCTCGCCCTCGGGGCAGGCGGCAGAGCTGCTTGGCCTCCCACATGACCACTGGGGCCTGCCTGCCCCACCTAGCAAGACTTCCTGGCCAGAAAGGGCCAGGCAGTGGTGAGGGAGGTGGTAAGGGCGGGCGAATGAGCCTAGGCACACCTCCTCAGAATGCAGGCCTGACAATGTTCCAAGAGAACATCGTGACATCTGATGGAGACCTGTGTTCTCCCAGGTACGGATGCCAGAGCCAGGTGTATTGTATGTTGACTCTGCAATTACTAAACACCTGCTGTGGGGTCTCCAATCCTGACCGCAGTTGGTAGGAGACAATAGGGGATGGAGAAAGGAGGGGATGGAGGGAGCTGATGCCCTTGGGACTTGGAAAGAGAGCCTTCCTGTCCCCACCACTCTCCCTCACTTGGATGGCATTCAAGGCAGACCCAGGACTGCTGATCTCACACAGAAACTCGCTGGGAATGAGCTGTGGGGCTGATGCCAGTACGTTCCAAAGATGCTTGGTGGGCAGGGGTTTGGGATCATTTCTGTTATTCCATAAAAAAATGGGGCCGCCACAGTTATAGGTAAAGATACTAACCAAATGAGCACGTGAATTAATAACTGAAAGATACAAAGACTGTCAAATAAACAAGCTAATAAGTTGTCCGACTTCACAGATAATCAAAGAAGCATCAAGTCAATAGAGATAATTTTCACCTATCCAAGCGGTAAACGACAACTTTTTAAATGCTAGAGAGGTGCCGAGAAAGACTTATCATGGTGACTTGGGAAGGCACAACATACGTCTAAAACTCTACCATGTTCTGATCCGTGATTCTGGAAATGATGGTACTCTACCCTAATGAAATAATAGGAAACAAAGGAAGTTTTGTGCACTAGATGCGAATGAAGCGTGATTACTAATAGGGAAAAACTGGAAACACCCAAGAGCTCAGAACAGGGGACAGCTATGCAAACAGGGAGGTGCAGTGGCGGAAGATGCTGAAACCACGTTGAAGATCTCATTAACGTGATGACTGTGCTGTCAGCTGTGCACCAGGGACAGCAGCAGACAGGCACAGGACGCTGCAGATAGACTGCCATGCTGACATTCGTCACCTCGGTGACAGAACTAATGGTCACTTACATCTTCTTTGTTCCTACATTTCTCAATTTACTCTTCTCCAATAAGCAGTCTTGTGCTCTATCCCCACGGGGAGGATCGACCAAGACTGGACTTCTGGTTAGCTCACCAGCAGGCGGCTTATCCTGCACGTCTACATCACTGGGCAGGGCCGGTCACACCAAGTTCACTTTTTCTCCTAGCTGCAGAGTCTCTTCCTGGCAACCCAGAGTGCCGCACCCACCTGTGTGGTGTGAACCCCAGTACTGTCGACTCCCGATATGCCTGTTTTCTCTCAGGCAGGCCTTCACCACCACTGACTTGAGGCTGTGGAACTGCGTCAGCAAGAACCTCTGCAAACAGATAATGGTGTCAAGCTGTGCCACATGCAACGCAAATCAGACCCCAGGGGCACTGCAGGGCATAGGAGACCCTGACCACGGGCTGGATCCCATAGGCAGCACCAGGCATGGGAGACCCTGATGACAGGCTGGACCCCAAGGGCAGTGCTGGGCATGGGAGACCCTGACCGCAGTCTGAACCCTATGGGCAGTGCTGGGTGTTGGGAGATCCTGACTACAGACTGGGCCCCAAAGGCAGTGCTGGGCGTGGGAGACCCTGACCATAGGCTGGGCTCTGTGGGCAGTGCCGGGCACGGGAGACCCTGGCTGCAGGCTAGGTCCCGTGGCCAGTGCTGGGCAGAGGAGACCCTGAGTGCAGGCTGGGCCCCATGGGCAGTGCTGGGCACGGGTGGCCCTCAGTGCAGGCTGAGCCCTGTGGGCAGTGCTGGGCAGGGGAGGCCCTGAGTGCAGGCTGAACCCTGTGGGCAATGCTGGGCAGAGGAGACCCTGAGTGCAGGCTGGGCCCCGTGAGCAGTGCTGGGCAGGGGAGACCCTGACCTTAGGAGTGAGGAGAACTCTTGGGAATGGGTTCCTGTTAGCGTTACGACTTCAGAGGGTCACAGAAAACCGAGCCCCCGGAAAAGCACCACGGAACAGTCACAACCCCTCTGTCCTCTGCAGGCCAATCACTCCTGCACGAGAACTATCAACTTCCACTGTGACATGTATCTGAAACATCTAAGCGCTGAACGTCTCCTATCTCCACCTTCATCAGGTGGGAACCGTGGTGGCATCCAGGGTGAAAATGCCTCTTTCCTTCTGGCTCCTGTTTTCCTACTGACTATCCCACTCTACATGTCCTGACTCTTACTAACCGGAAAGTGTGAGCCCACAGCCCTGTAGCTGCTCAGGATGAGATGTGGAAGGAAATGGAGATCCAGGCCTGTGGTTTGAGTGTGGCCAAAAGGGCTGGCCCACTCTGGCCTTTGTCACCCCACAGCTGCCCCTCACGTCCTTGCTTTCTGTTTACATGTGACGGCGGCTGCTTCCGGGTTCTGAACACTCAGACTCCAGACAGGCCGGAGTTGGTGAGAGTGGGACAGGGCGCACCACTGAGTGCCTTCCCTGACGTGTGTGAAACACATGTGCTCTCTGCCAGGCCATGGGTGCCTGGCTCTTGCCTGTGGACACGAGACACATCCGCAGGGGCTGGTTCCCGGAATCATGCAGTGATTATCCTCTTATAGCAGGATCAGCAGCCAATGTCCCCTAAACTGGCCACCTTTAGGGAGTATTTTCAAGCAGTAAGCCCTTTTTTTTTAAGCCCTAACTACTCATGTCTAGTCTGACGTCTGTGGGTGCACCTCTGGAAGGAGCATTAGTTTTTAAAAGGGGAAAAGAATTAAAAAATTTGAGAAATTATAGAGCTGTGTGAGGCTGGGTAGGAGCTGTCTCCCTGGCAAAAGCTGTAGGATTTGGAGCCCTGCTGCAGGCTGACAGGACAGGTCACTGATGTGGTCTGGCTTATGAGGCCCTTCACTAGAAACTGGTGGCTGACAAAGTGCAGCCGCAGTCCTGGCGTCGTCCATGGAGGTGTCGAAGGCCTGGTAAGCAGGTGTGTCCGTCATGAAGACACGGCGTGGCTGGCTAGGTGCCTGCTGGTGTCTGTGCTCGTGTGCACCTGAGGCACCAGCTTCAAACCTGTGACCACGCCTGTGTCTGACCGCTGTGACTGCATCCAACTGTTGTGACCGCGTGAGGCCATGTCCGGCTGTTGTGACTGTGACCACTGTTATGACTATATCTGGCTGTTGTGACCAGGTCTGACTGTTGCGACCATGTGTGGTTGTGTCTATCGTGATTGTGTCTAGTCGTTGTGAGTGTGCCTGACTGTTGTCACTGTGCTGGCTGTTATGACTATATTTGGCTGTTTTGACTACGCCTGACTGTCTGACCATGTCTGATCGTGTGTGGTCATTGTGACCGTGCCTGACTGTGTCTGTCTTTACCATTTCTGAAGGCTGTGATAGTGTCTGACTTGCCACACGCACAACGCGGACTCACGTTCTCCTCTAGAAGTGCCTCCACGGTGTGCCCCTTCTCGGACTGCAGGTACTTCTGATGGAAGAGCTTCCCATCGAAGACATTCCAGGGCATAAAGTCACTCATGTCCAGAGGGAATCCACAGGCACTGTTGACGAACACTAGTGTGGTAAGTCCGCGGACGAAGAGGGAGCCCAGCTGCACAGCCCTGGGGTTGATGTGGTCAAGCTGAGGAAGCAAACATACACACACAGACACATGAGAGAGTTGTGAAAAAATGCCTGAGAGGGCACGCTCACGCGCTCAGAGTGGGCCGCTGCCTTCACACCACAGGGTCGGTGATCAGTGTCACTGAACTGTACATGAAGGAACGGCTGAATTAGTGTATATTTTGCTGTGTATATTCTCAACAACAACAAAATAAAATTAAAAAAAAATCAGTGAGTCAGAGGTACGTGCAGGATGGGGTTAGTGAGCAAGGAGAGGACCCTCCAAGGACTAAGCAGAGAACCAGGGATGGCTCAGACCCAGGGCCCCACACCTGGTGCTACCCCATGCAGTGCGCTGGGCAGACACATGGCCCGTCAGCACAGCAGTCCCGCCAACACTTCGGCCTCTCGGTCCTGTTCACGCACATGACAGCTTGCTAAGGGGTGCCGTTGGCCGGCCTCATGGACGCCTGGTCAGGACCCTACCTGCTGGATGCCCAGGTACCAGTGGGTGGCCACGGACATGCCAAAGGAGGATACATCAGCCTGTGTGGTTCCATACGTGTGCGGTTTCTGGTACACTGAAGTTTGCTTTAGAATTTCAAGTTATGTTTATTTTTATGCCATCTATCACTTTTTACCACTACCCATCTGTCAGTCTGTTATACTGTGGTGGCTTGCATGTTGCTGTGATGCAGGAAGCTATGCTACTGGTATTCCAAATACCAGCAGGGTCACCCATGGTGGACAGCTTTCAGCAGAATTCCCAGGCTAAGACATGGAAGAAAGGCCTGGTGATCCACGTCTGAAAATAAGAGAGTGTAAACCCTACGGATCACAACGAATCACTGTCCGACTTGCTTGCTTTGGACATGTCATCAGGAGGGACCAACCGCTGGAGAAGGACATCACGCTTGGGGGACGCAGAGGGCCAGTGAGGGCAATGGAGACCCTGAGTGGGGTGGATTAGCGCAAGAGCTGCAACGATGGACGTGAACATGCTGGAGATTGTGAGAATGATGGAGAACTAGGAGACATTTTGTTTTATTATATATAAAGTCACCACGAGTCAGAGTTGACTCAACGGCACCTGTCTATCCATCACTTTCTAAGCTGATTATAGTTTGTCCCCAGAGTCCCACAGGGTGACTCACTTTGGTGCCTTCACAGACGCAGCTCCCTCTTCCAAGCGCACCCATGCTCACCACGCTCCCTGACCCATAAACGTGCCTACCATCCACAGTGCAACCTAGGCGTCTTCCCCTTTTCCAGGAGGGGCGTCCCCTGAGCTACAGGGCCTGATGTTGCACGTTATCTGCTGTACGCTCTCCCCAGGAGCCGCGTGCTCTCTGAAGGCCGCACCCATGTACCTTCCCTGTACCCAGTACAAGTCTGCACGCAGCGGGCAACCGAATTTCTCCAAAGGCATGTGCCTACTGAATTCATGCCAGAACGTGACAAGTATTTATGCTTATTCTCTATCAACGATGCTACCAAATAAAAGAACGGGCAGGAGGGTCTTCAAAAAAACCCTTACCAACTCTGCCTTATAACCAATACTCACTGACAAGGACACAACCACTGGGCATGCCTGCCACTGACATCCATGTAACCTAGACCAAGGCCGACTCACCATTCGTCTGTGAGCTCTCCCTGCGAGTGACACGGTCCACGTGGACCCCACACATTCCACCTGGGAGCTTATGGGGATGAAGAGCAGGTTGCAGGGACAGCCCAGAGGAAATGGAATGTGTGGCTTTGCTGGATGGGTCCTGCCGCCGAGTGTGCACTTCCACGAGCAGGTCTGTGTGCACCAAGACCCTGGAGGCACTGCCGCACGCCGTTGTAGGAGAGCCCCAGACATGGCTCCTCAGCGTCTGGTCACCTCACCTGTATGAAGGCCTGGTGTGTGAACCACCCGATCCCCGAGGCACCGTCGCTGTGCAGGTGTGAAGGTGCAATTCCAACCCTCAGGTACAGCAGGGCCTCAGGCATAGCGTGCAGACACAGAAAGACACTAACTCTGCTCTCTGAGAGCTCTGTCTGAGACACCAGGACAACACGGGCTGCCGTAGGGAAGGGTAAAATCCCCCAGGGAGGCATTGATGACAGAGACCTTTTACAGAAGCTGTATACCATAAGTCCTACGTGCAGGAAGAGAAAAGCTAAATTATGTTTTAAACTGGAAACCAGAAAGCCCGCTCTTGTGAAAACTGCACCTAAAAGATAAGACTGTCCACGTTCCTGGACATTAAAACACGCTCTGAGTGCAGTTACCTGTTACACCTGTTCTCAGTGAAGACGAAACCTCAGACTCTGCCGCCCCATCAGAACTTGCTGGTTCTAATGGGATCGGTCTGGCAGGAGCAACAACAGGAAGAAACGGGGCCTCAATGGCAAGGCCGGAACTGAGTCTGCTGGGACCCCACCTGCACCCAGGGCCCACCTCCACCTGGGGTCCAGCCACATCTAGGGCCCACCTCCACCCAGGGCCCACCTCCACCCGGGGCCCAGCCACATCCAGGGCCCACCTCCACCTGGGGTCCAGCCACATCCAGGGCCCACCTCTACCCGGGGCCCACCTCCACCCGGGGCCCAGCCACATCCAGGGCCCACCTCCACCCAGGGCCCACCTCCACCCGGGGCCCAGCCACATCCAGGGCCCACCTCCACCCAGGGCCCACCTCCACCCGGGGCCCAGCCACATCCAGGGCCCACCTCCACCCGGGGCCCAGCCACATCCAGGGCCCACCTCCACCGGGGCCCAGCCACATCCAGGGCCCACCTCCACCCGGGGCCCAGCCACATCCAGGGCCCACCTCCACCCGGGGCCCAGCCACATCCAGGGCCCACCTCCACCGGGGCCCAGCCACATCCAGGGCCCACCTCCACCCAGGGCCCACCTCCACCCGGGGCCCAGCCACACCCAGGGCCCACCTCCACCCGGGGCCCAGCCACACCCAGGGCCCACCTCCACCCGGGGCCCAGCCACATCCAGGGCCCACCTCCACCCGGGGCCCAGCCACATCCAGGGCCCACCTCCACCCGGGGCCCAGCCACATCCAGGGCCCACCTCCACCCGGGGCCCAGCCACATCCAGGGCCCACCTCCACCCGGGGCCCAGCCACATCCAGGGCCCACCTCCACCCGGGGTCCAGCCACATCCAGGGCCCACCTCTACCCGGAGCCCAGCCATATCTAGGGCCCACCTCCACCCGGGGCCCACCTCCACCTGGGGCCCAGCCACATCCAGGGCCCACCTCCACCTGGGGTCCAGCCACATCCAGGGCCCACCTCTACCCAGGGCCCAGCCATATCTAGGGCCCACCTCCACCCGGGGCCCACCTCCACCTGCGGCCCAGCCACATCCAGGGCCCACCTCCACCTGGGGTCCAGCCACATCCAGGGCCCACCTCCACCCGGGGCCCAGCCACATCCAGGGCCCACCTCCACCCGGGGCCCACCTCCACCCGGGGCCCAGCCACATCCAGGGCCCACCTCCACCCGGGGCCCACCTCCACCCGGGGCCCAGCCACATCCAGGGCCCACCTCCACCCGGGGCCCACCTCCACCCGGGGCCCAGCCACATCCAGGGCCCACCTCCACCCGGGGCCCAGCCACATCCACGGCCCACCTCCACCCGGGGCCCACCTCCACCTGGGGTCCAGCCACATCCAGGGCCCACCTCTACCCGGGGCCCAGCCACATCCAGGGCCCACCTCCACCCGGGGCCCACCTCCACCCGGGGCCCAGCCACATCCAGGGCCCACCTCCACCCAGGGCCCACCTCCACCCGGGGCCCAGCCACATCCAGGGCCCACCTCCACCCGGGGCCCAGCCACATCCAGGGCCCACCTCCACCCGGGGCCCACCTCCACCCGGGGCCCAGCCACATCCAGGGCCCACCTCTACCCGGGGCCCAGCCACATCCAGGGCCCACCTCTACCCGGGGTCCAGCCACATCCAGGGCCCATCTCCACCCGGGGCCCACCTCCACCCGGGGCCCAGCCACATCCAGGGCCCACCTCCACCCGGGGCCCACCTCCACCCGGGGCCCAGCCACATCCAGGGCCCACCTCCACCCGGGGCCCAGCCACATCCAGGGCCCACCTCCACCCGGGGTCCAGCCACATCCAGGGCCCACCTCCACCCGGGGCCCAGCCACATCCAGGGCCCACCTCCACCCGGGGCCCAGCCACATCCAGGGCCCACCTCCACCTGGGGTCCAGCCACATCCAGGGCCCACCTCCACCCAGGGCCCACCTCCACCCGGGGCCCAGCCACATCCAGGGCCCACTTGCACCTGTGGCTCAGTCACATCCAGGGCCCACCTGCACCCGGGGCCCACCCATACCCTCTCTTCCCAACCAGTAGCCTCTTCCAGCTCACTTAAGAGCTGAATGTAAAGCTCTCATCTTGACTTACAAACAACTTAATGAGACATTGACTCTCCCTCTCATCTCTCCACCCCAAAGAATCAAACACATCACCACATCTACAAAGGTAGAAACACCTGGCACAGGGATTCGACTCTGTGCTGGGAAGCCTGAAAGGCAGGTGTTCTGCCCAGCTCAGCTGTCTACAGGGAATGTGACCCAGGGGCTAAGACAGAATATTGGCCCATGTGAGATTTCAGGAAACTATAAACAGTAACCCCATTTCCTAAACGTGGCTGTCTTTCCCCAATTTTAAACCAATGTGGTGGAGACAAACATGTCAGGGGTGGTGCTAGGGCTTCCGAGACCTGCAGCTCTTCGCGGGTGTAAGTGACGGCCAAAAGCAACCAGCTGGTAGGTTTATACCCAGAAGCAGCAACACTAATAGTGTCTTCTTTTGCTTCCTCAGGTCTGGGAAACAAAATATATTACTTTGAAAGCGTCATGGTCCCCAAATTTTCATTTCTCAGAATGTGTTTTGAAAATGTTCCTCAGGCATCAGGTTTGAGAAGATAAATTGTACTTCCCTCAACTAGTCTGTTAAGGAAGGGCTCAGCATGGTGAAAACAGGGCTTGGGAAAGGTCTGGTGAGGAAGGCCAGCCTCTAAATTACTCATCCAACAGAACTACTAATCTAAGCTACCTGGGGCTGCAGGAAAAATCTGGACCTCTTCACAGGCTGCAGGAGCAAAACTCGGAAACTCCCCTTCCTCCTCAAAAAGTGCCTGGGGTTTCGGGACACCCTGGGAGAGAGAGGGCTGTGCCCAGACCACAAACACAAGCAGCCCATATTTTGGAAACAGGCCTGAAGGTGCTTTGGATGAAAGCCCAGGTGGGCTCTCCCTCTGCAGTGATGAAGACGGGGGACAAGAAGTACCACTGGCTCCTGACATCAAACTGGAAGAACCAGTTTTTAGCATTCCTTAATACCCACAGTCAATATTTAGTGGTAAACAGCCCAGGGGGTGCTGTTTATATGCTAAAGAGGCTCCCTCACCCTGGTTTATTAGCAGTTATGTAAAATGACACTTTAAGGACCCAAACCTAGGTCAACCTAAACAAAGCCTCCAATGCCACTCAGAGGGCACCTGTCCTCTAAGTAGGTGGAATCCAAACAGGGAGGGAACACTATAAATACTGTTTATCAGACAAGATAAACTGGGTCTCTGGCCCAAGAAGCTTGGTCTGGTCTTAAAGACTCTATTTATGAGAAATCTTCTGGTTCCAGGTAGGTACATGCTTATAAAACCACCATAAAAGAAGCTTCTTGAACATCAGCAGGCAGGGTTCTGATAACACAGAACATGGGAAACAGCTAGCCTTTACGCCGCTGAGGCACCTGTATAACAAAATACAGGAGTTGACCCAGCTTCACTGACATCCAAGTGGTGTTCAACCTTCACCAAGTGGTCCATGTTGGTTAGAAATGACCCAAAAGGGTGGAGGTGACGTACCATCAGCCTGGCCGTCACTAACTGTGCTGTGTCTGCCTAAGACGGCGCCTCTGTAAAGGAGAGCCCCTCACCCATTCTCTTAATCACCTCATTCATGGTTCTGATGCTCTTTGCTCCAGAAAGGAGCTTTTATTTGCTGGAGAGCCCCGGATGGCACAGGACCATGTACGCGAGCCACACTTGCAATGCTCCCAGAGTGCTGTGACCCTGACAAGAGAACCTTGTGCCAGATCCAGGACTTGATTCACTGCTGACAGTTCTTGAGGAGGAGCGGCTGAGGGGCAGAGGTGCCCTTCCATGCTGATCTTGGATTTCAGCATCCCAGGAGCCTGGGCTTGGGACTGAGGGACAGGAAACACACAGTGGAGCAAACCCTTTAGAGGATGACAAAAAGGGCCCTGGAGTGGAGCAGGGAAGTGGGGCTCAGTGAGAAGCTGTGGATGTGGAGAAGGTGCACGTGAACAGCAAGAGCCACAGGGCAGCACTCAGTGTCGCTCCTGCCTCAAGCCTGACTCTCTAGATAAGACCTGTCTCTTGAGATGAGACCTGCCTCACACAGCGTGGGAGGATGGCCATGTGCTCAAAACACACCAGCAAGGGGTCTGGGGCGCCCAGCTGCACCTCCGGCAGTGATGGCACACAGGGCCGCTCTCCTTCCCTTGTGAGGCACCAGGTTATTTGTCCCCTTCTCCCTGTGCAGTCCTTTTTGGTCTTCCTTATGCTTCTGTCTTTACTTCCTGTACTCTCCCAGTGTATCAGCCACCGCCCTCTGACTCTGTCCCAGACCTTCCTCTGGGCTCAGAGACCCAATACTCTGGCACCCATCGGCACTGCTCCAGAAAGAGACCAAACTCCCCCCAGCCCTCACCCGCCACAGCTCTAGAAAGAGACCAAACTCCCCCCAGCCCCCACCCCCCACAGCTCCAGAAAGAGACTGAACCCCTGCCGGACCCCAGCCACCTACAGCTCCAGAAAGAGACCGAACCTCTGCCGGCCCCCACCTGCTCACAGCTCCAGAAAGACCACAACCCCAGAAACAGAATGAACCCCCACCGGCCCACAGTTCCAGAAAGAGACAAACCCCTCTTGGTCCCCACCCACCCACAGCTCCAGGAAGAGACCGAACCCCTGTCGGACCCCAGCCACCCACAGCTCCAGGAAGAGAAACCCCCCCACCGGCCCCCACCTGCCCATGGCTCCTGAAAGAGGCTGAACCCCCGCCAGCCCCCACCGACCCACAGCTCCAGAAAGGGGCTGAACCCCTGCCGGCCCCCACCCACCCACAGCTTCAGGAAGAGACCGAACCCCATCGGCCCCCACCCACCCACAGCTCCAGAAACGTACCAAACCTCCACTGGCACCCACCCACCCACAGCTCCAGAAATGTACCGAACCCCCACTGGCACCCACCTGACCACAGCTCTAGAAATGGACCGAGGCCCCCGTCCACCTCCTCCTGAGCACCCGGTGTGGGCACAGGCACTGCCACCCAGGAACTCACTCAGAAAGAAGAGCCTCTCACCTGGACGAGGCTTCGTAACCAGCAGGCCGTGACATAAAAAAAGCAGTATGCACAGGGATTTCAGAGTCCAGGCTGGAATCCTGACTCCAACATTTCTAGCTTCAGGCAAATTACTTCTGAACCAAGGTTTTCTGTTTAGCTGTTGAAAACGGGGGTTAAGATACTAACAAAAAGCCTGACTCTACATAAGGTACTTAATAACTTACACACGCACACACACACCACATTGCAGAACATACACATATGCACACACACACCATACGTATACCACACGTGCACACACACACCATACGTATACCACACATGCGCACCCACCATACGTATACCACACGTGCGCACCCACCATACGTATACCACACGTGCACACCCACCATACGTATACCACACGTGTGCACACACCAGACGCACACCATACGTGTACCACACGTGCACACGCACACCATATGTGTACATGTGCGCACGCACACCATACGTGTACATGTGTGCACATACATATACCGCATGTGTGCATGCACACATGCATACCACACACGCACACACACCATACACACGTGCGCACACATGAACCATGCACACACCATACTGCATGCATGTACACACCACACCATGCACATACCATACATATGCACGTGCATACACCACACCATACTGCATACCATACACTTGTGTGCACACACATGCACATACCATATGGCACACCACACATGCACGTGCACGCACACATGTACATACCACATATGCACACATACCATGCACACACTGCATCGCAACACCACACATACACAGTATGTGCACACACCAGACGTGCCATGTATACGTGCACACACACTACGCACACACCATGGACACCATGCACACATGCACATCATACCGCACGCCACACACAGGCTGTGTTTTTTGCTCCGCGCTGTCTTCTTTGCCATTTTAATCTGGTGTGTTACACAACGAATGCAAGTGCATTTTAGAAAAATAAAATACAAAAGCACGCAACAGAAAGAAAATAAGACCCACTCCTAATCCCACTCGGACAAATGAGCAATGGCGCCCCTGAGGGAGCCCTTCCCTGGAAGCCCCGGGGCCCTGGGATGCTCTCCTGACATCGTGCTGGTTCTTGGCACCTGTGCAGGATGCTTCTCTGCTGCCAGTCAGTCACTTCTCTCTGTGGGGATGCATCAGCCCTGCTCCACTGTGACCACATTCCACTCCTAGTGGAGACGCTTTCCCCCTCTGTGGGTGGACGTATAGCCCAGGGCTGGTCAGAGAACCATCCCTGTGGCCAGAGTAACAGTTGCTCCAGGAGTGGACATGCAATTTAGTTTGGGAGAAGGGCTTTTCCTGGGGAGTTTGCCACAGCCATCAAAGAACACCACTCTCTTTCTCCAGAACTGCCAAGGGAGGTCTCAGCACAGACTGAGGCAGGTTTGGGTCTGTCTGGAGAGAATCCATCTGAATGCAAGTGAGTGAGAAGAGGGATAGGGGATGGGCAGGGCAGACACACCCACTGCCCCCACCCCTCCCTCCACCTGTTCCTGCACTTCTCGATTCCCCAACTCTGGACTCTGTGTTTCTCATAAACTGAGCACTGCAACGCTGGAAACATGCTGAGGACAGATGAAGGTATGCATGCTCGCACTGTGCTGGGTGCGCCCCAGTGGGCTCCTTTCTTCCACACACATTTTGAGAGGTGGCAGCACCTTCTGTGCCTCCGCAGAGCCCAGGGTGGGCAGTGGCTTTGCCAGCTTAACATTAATCTTTCAGTAAGTGAGTGGCATCTCCTATTTCTCAGCAGTCCACGCTCTCCAGCCTTGCGTGTTCTCTTCTCAGATTTTTTTATCTTTGGTGGAGTCTAGGCCATAGTTTATTGCAGAATGCCCAGTGAACTTCGCCCTCGGCTTCATCTGGTGACTTCTGATGACCAGAAGCTTCCTCATGCTCTGCTGGTCTTTTCTGGAGAGCTTGCTTTTGTCCTTCTGCATTTTGAGGTGGAGATTTTGTCTTCGAAGTATTTTTTATATGATTCTGAATAGAGATGCTTCCTATCATGGCAAAATTACTTTTTAAAAAACATAAAGGATGCAGTTACTACATATCTGAAGCATGACGTACATTCCACATATTTATGAGAACTCCACAAGCACATCTGCACAAACTTGTACACGATGTTCACAGCAGCACTATTCGTGACAGCCGAAAACTGTTAACAACTGAGATGCCCGTCTAGTGATGAATGGACAAGTGGTAAACCCACAGAATGCTGCGGTGTTGTTGTGGGCCACCATTAAGGTGGTTCTGACTCATGTTGACCTAACGTACAACTGAATGAAACACTGTCTGGTCCTGCGTCATCCTCACGATTGTTGGTACGCTTGAGTCCCTTACTGAAACTATCCTGTCAATCCATCTCATGGAGGGTTTCCCTTGTTTTCACTGACCCCTTACTTTACCAAACATGATGTCCTTTTCTAGTGATTGTTCCTTCCCGAAGAAGTGTCCAAAGTGAGTGAGTCACAGTCTTGCCATCCTCATTTCGAAGGAACATACTCATTGTATTTCTTCCAAGACTGATTTATTTTTCTGGTAGTCCATGGTGTATTCAATATTCTTTGCCAACACCACAATCCAAATGCATCAATTTTTCTTCTATCTTCCTTTTTCACTAACTAGTTTTCACATGCATATGAGACAACTGAAAAGGCCATGGCTCAGGTGAGACACACATTAGTCATTAAAGTGGCATCTTTGCTTTATAAAACTTTAAATAGATCTTTTGTAGCAGATTTTCCCAACACATGTATTGTTTAATTTCTTGACTGCTGCAACACGAACAGCAAGGGTCTTAGGGCGAGTGTTCAAAAGAAGTATTAGAGTAACACGAACGGTGCGACACAGTGCAACAAGTATCCAGAGAAGCATTACAGTAACGTGAATGGTGCGACACGGTGCGGCAAGTAACCAGGAACACATTAGAGTAACACGAACAGTGCGACACGGTGCAGCAAGTATCCAGAGAAGCGTTACAGTAATATGAACGTGTGACACGGTGCAAGTATCCAAAGAAGAGTAAGAGTAACATGAACGGTGCAACACAGTGCGGCAAGTACCAGAGAAGTATTAGAGTAACATGAACGTGCAATACGGTGCGGCAAGTACCAGAGAAGCATTAGAGTAACATGAATGGTGCGACACGGTGCGGCAAGTATCCAGAGAAGCCTTGGAGTAACATGAACGTACGGCACGGTGCGGCAAGTATCCGGAGACGCAGTGGAGTAACATGAACAGTGCGACACAGTGTGGCAAGTTTTTCCACTAGAAAGACATGTAAAAAAACTCATTCAAGGTGGGGACAAGATGGCGCAACAGCCAGACACTTCCTGCGATCCTTCTTACAACAGAGACCCAAAAAAAACAAGTGAAACGATTATATTCATGACAAGCTAGGAGCCCTGAACATCAAAGGCAAAGTTAGAAAATGGACTGAGCAGCAAGGGGGAGGAAGAGATGGTTCAGAAGCAGAGAGGAGTTGCCGGAGCTGAATTGCCGAGATCCCTCAGGCACCATTCCCAGAGCAGCTGTGGCAGGCTTGTACTAGCGTTAGGCCATAGTTTCCTCAGGGAGAAGCAGCCAGCCACACAGCCTACTCACACCTCTGGAACCAGAGAAGAACGGTGCTCTCGGCAAAAGCTAAGTACTTCTGTTTCTTTTACCACACCCCCCACCCCCAAGCCGGTTTCAGTGGCTGTTGATTTCCCTGGGCCTGAGACAGGCCCTGTTGAGTGCCTGGAGTCATCCTCCGGGCCTTGAAGAAGGAATACATCTGCAACTGGGAGAAAAGATAATCTGCCAGCTCAACTAACTGGGTGAGCTCAGGACAGAAGCGGCTCCTATCCAGGCATGAATGGTCCATGGACTTTGAATTCTTTTCCGCCTGCATGGACCTGTGAGGGCCTCTTCCAGGAGAATAGGCCCTTGTTGGCAGACTCCAACCATTTCAGCTGTGCAGTGAATAGGTGGGTGTCTGATATTTGACACCGCTTTGCCCATTAAACAGGGTCCTCACCTACCCACATCAGGGGCAAAAGGACTGGTGGCTCCACTCAGATCACCCAGCCACCGATGACAGGGACCCAAGGATAACTGGTACCTCCCAGTCATTACAACCAAAAGCACTGGGTACCCATGGTCTGTCTGCAGAAACCACCCACCTGCACGCTCTAGAACAGGGACACGCTTTCCTCACAGACACTTGGGGGATGGTTCTCAGCCCCCTGCCTTGTTCAGAGTGTGACCCCCTGCTGCAACCAGATACCAGTACCTACACCAATCACCCCTGCCCCTCTAAGACTGTAGGACAGAGCCTGTACCATACACTTTGTGATCAGTTACCTGGACACCTGAGCTGAATTCATACAAGAAAACTGAATGGACTCCTAGACTAGTATACCTGAAAACAGCTCTAGCCATCTGGTGAGAGGACATCAGAGCTTCAAAGGGGAAAATAATCGAGCTAACTCAATCAAGCAACTCATTTCAGCATATCAAAACAAAGCAAGAAGCTAGGACACAGTAAGCAAACATAAAATAAATTAATACAACAACTTATAGATGGCTCGGAGAGAGCAGTCAATATCCAGTCACATAAAGAAACTGACCATGATCACCTCAAAAAGCTCTCAAAATCAACAGATCTTCAGGATGATGGTGCCTTCCTGGAATTACCAGATGCAGAATTCAAAAGATTAATACACGCAACTCTTCGAGACGTTAAGAATGAGATTAGGATGGAGATCAGGCAATACGCAGAACAAGCCAAAGAACACACAGATAAAGCAGTTGAAATTAAAAAGGTTATTCAAGGGCATAATGAAAAATTTAATAAACTGCAAGAATCCACAGAGAGACAGCAATCAGAAATTCAGAAAATTAACAATACAACTACAGAATTAAACAACTCAATAGAAAGTCAGAGGAACAGAATTGAGCAAGCGGAAGGTAGAATTGGTGAGCTTGGAGATAAGGCACTTGGTATCAACATATTTGAAGAAAAATCAGATAAAAGAATTAAAAAAAATGAAGAAACCTTAAGAATCATGTGGGACTCTACGAAAAGAAATAACCTATGAGTGATTGGAGTACCAGAACAAGGAGGAATAATAGAAAATACAGGGAGAATTGTTGAAGATTTGTTGGCAGAAAACTTCCCTGATATCGTGAAAGATGAGAAGATACCTATTCAAGATGCTCATCAAACTCCACATAAGGTAGATTTTAAAAGACCGTCACCAAGACATATTATAATCAAACTTGCCAAAACCAAAGATAGAGAATTTTAAGAGCAGCTAGGGATAAATGAAAAGTGACCTACAAAGTACAGTCACAGTAAGAATAAGCTCGGACTACTCAGCAGAAACCATGCAGGCAAGAAGGCAATGCAATGACTTATGTAGAAAATTGAAGGAAAAAAATTGCCAGCCAAGAATCATGTACCCAGCAAAACTGTTCTCAGATTCAGATACGAACGTGACATTAGGACATTTCCAGATAAACGGAAGTTTGGGCAATTTATAAAAACCACACCAAAACTACAAGAAATACCAAAGGGAATTCTTTGGTTCGAAGATCAATAATAACAGGTATCAACTAGAACACTGGACAGGGCAATCAGATGACAACCCAGAAAAAGAAATCACAAAAATAAATCAAGATAAAAAAAACGTTCACAACAGGGGAACAGCGATGGTATTACGTAAAGACAACATTAAGACAATGAAGAGGGACGAAGAAATGTAGTCACAGAGTTTTCCTATGGAGAGGAGGACAAAGTGATATAAAGAAATAAAAGTTAAGTTTATACTAGAAAGATAGAGATAAATATTAAGGTAACCACAAAGGCGACTATCCTACTCATCAAAATAAAATACAAGGAAAAAATAGAGACTCAGCAGAAACAAAATCAACAATGACTAAGAGAAAAAGACAACATATAAAGACAAACTGCGCGGCACAAGTCGAAAAAGAAACTCGACAACACAGAAAAAAAAGACATCAAAATGACAGCACTAAACTCATACCTATCTATAATTATGCTGAATGTAAATGGACTAAAAAGACAGAGTGGCAGAATGGATTAAAAAATATGAGCTTTCTATGCTGACTACAAGAGACACACCTTAGACTTAGAGATACAAATAAAAACTCAAAGGAAGGAAAAAAATATATCAAGCAAACAACAATCAAAAAAGAGTAGGAGTGGCAGTATTAATTTCCAACAAAATTGACTTTGAAGTTAAATCCACCACAAAGGACAAGGAAAGACACTAAATAATGATTAAACGGACAATGTACCAGGAGGGTAAAACCGTATTAAATATTTATGCACCCAATGACGGGGCTGCAAGATACAAAAAACAAACTCTAAAGTGAGATAGACAGCTCCACAATTACAGTAGGAGACTTCAACACACCACTCTCGGTGAAGGACAGGACATCCAGAAAGAAGCTCAATAAAGACACGGAAGAGCTAAATGCCACAATCAACCAACTGACCTCACAGACATATACGGAATACTCCACCCAATATCAAGCCAAGTATACTTTCTTTTCTAGTGCACATGGAACGTTCTCTAGAATAGACGACATGTTAGGTCATAAAGCAAGCCTTAGCAGAATCCACAACACTGAAATATTACAAAGCATCTTCTCTGATCAAAAGGCCATAAACGTAGAAGTCAGTAACAGAAAAAGCAGGGAAATGAAATCAAACACCTGGAAGCTGAATGATACCCTGCTCGAAAATGACTGGGTTATTGAAGACATTAAGGATGGATTACGGTTTTTTTTTTTTTTTTTCTCCCCTGGGTTAAGGATGGAATAAAGAAATTCATAGAATCCAATGCGAATGAAAACACTTCCTATCAGAATCTTTGGGACACAGCAAAAGCAGTGCTCAGAGGTCAATTTGTATCAATAAATGCACACATACAAAAAGAAAAAAGGGCCAAAACCAAAGAACTATCCCTACAAATCGAACATATAAAAAATAGAGCAACAAAAGAAACCCTCAGGCACCAGAAGAAGGCAAATAATAAAAATTAGAGCAGAATTAAATGAAATAGAAAACAGAAAAACAATTTAAAGAATTAACAAGACCAAAAGTTGGTTCTTTGAAAAAACTAACAAAATTGATAAACCATTGGCCAAACTGAAAAAAGAAAAACAGGAGAGGAAGCAAATAACTCGAAAAAGAAATGAGATGGGTAATATTACAACAGACCCAACTGAAATTAAAAGAATACCAGATTACTACGAAAAATTGTCCTCTAACAAATTTGAAAACCTAGAAGAAATAGATGAATTCAAAGAAACACACTACCTACCTAAACTAACACAAACAGAGGTAGAACAACTAAACAGACCTATAATAAAAAAAGAGATTGAAAAGGTAATCAAAAAACTCCCAACAAAAAAGCCCTGGCCCAGACAGCTTCACTGCAGAGTTCTACCAAACTTTCAGAGAAGAGTTAACACCACTACCACTAAAGGTATTTCAGAGCACAGAAAAGGATGGAATACTCCCAAACTTATTCTATGAAGCCAGCAATATCCCTGATATCAAAACCAGGTAAAGACTCCACAAAAAAAGAAAATTAGAGACCTATATCCCTCATGAACTTAGATGCAAAAATCCTCAACAAAATTCTAGCCAAGAGAATTCAACAATGTATCAAAAAAATAATTCACCATGACCAACTGGGATTCACACCAGGTATGCAGGGATGGTTCAACATGAGAAAAACAATTAACGTAACCCATCATATAAATAAAAGAACAAAACCACATGATTTTATCAATTGATGCAGAAAAGGCATTTGACCAAGTTCAACACCCATTCATGATAAAAACTCTCAGCAAAATAGGAATAGAAGGAAAATTTCTCAACATAATAAAGGGCATTTATACAAAGCCAACAGCCAACATCATCCTAAATGGAGAGAGTCTCAAAGCATTCCCCTTGAGATCAGGAACCAGACAAGGATGCCCTTTATCACCAGTCTTATTCAACATTGTGTTGGAGATCCTAGCCAGAGCAATTAGGCTAGATAAAGAAATAAAGGCCATCCAGATTGGCAAGGAAGAAGTAAAAGTATCTCTATATGCAGATGACATGATCTTATACCCAGAAAACCCTAAAGAATCTCAAGAAAACTACTCAAACTAATAGAAGAGTTCAGCAGAGTATGAGGTACAAGATAAACATACAAAATCAGTTGGATTCCTCTACACCAACAAAGAGAACACTGGTGAGGAAATCACCAAATCAATACCATTTACAGTAGCCCCCAAGAAGATAAAATATTTAGGAATAAATCCTACCAGAGATGTCAAAGGCCTATACATCGAAAAGTACAGTACATTACTGCAAGAAACCAAAAGAGACCTACGTAAGTAGAAAAACGTATCTTGATCATGGATAGGAAGACTTAACGTTGTAAAAATGTTTATTCTACCGAAAGCGATCTATACATACAATGCAATTCTGATCCAAATTCCAATGCCATTTTCTAACGAGACGAAGAAACAAATCACCAACTTCACATGGAAAGGGAAGAGGCCCCAGATAAGTAAAATATTACTGAAAAAGAAGAATAAAGTAGGAGTCCTCACTCTACCTGATTTTAGAACCTATTATACTACCACAGTAGTTGAAACAGCCTGGTACTGGTGCATCAACAGATACATATACCCGTGCATCAGAATTGAGGATCCAGACACAAATCTATCCACATATGAGCAGCTAATATTTGACAAAGGCCGAAAGTCAGTTAAAATGGGAAAAGACAGTCTCTTTAACAAATAGTGCTGGCATAACTGGAGATCCATCTGCAAAAATATGAAACCTCACGCCATGCACAAAAACTAACTCAAAATGCATCAAAGACCTCAACATAAAATCTAAAATGATTAAGATCATGGAAAAAAAATAGGGACAATGCTAGGAGCCCTAATACATGGCATAAACAGTATACAAAACATTACTAACAATGCAGAAGAGAAACCAGATAACTGGGAGCTCCTAAAAATCAAACACTTAGGCTCATCCAAAGACTTCATCAAAAGAGTAAGACTTCACCAAAAGAGTAAAAAGATTACCTACAGACTGGGAAAAGTTTTTAGCTATGACATTTCCGATCAACGCCTGATCTCTAAAATCTACACGATACTGCAAAAACTCAACAACAAAAAGACAAATAACCCAATTAAGAAATGGGCAAAGGATATGAACAGGCCCTTCACTAAAGAAGATATTCAGGCAGCTAACAGATACATGAGGAATACCCACGATCACTGGCCATTAGAGAAATGCAAATCGAAACTACAATGAGATTCCATCTCACTCCAACAAGGCTGGCATTTATCCAAAATACACAAAATAATAAATGTTGGAGAAGTTGTGGAGAGAGTAGAACACTTAGACACTGCTGGTGGGAATGTAAAATGGTACAACCACTTTGGAAACCGATTTGGCATTTCCTTAAAAAGCTAGAAACAGAACTACCATATGATCCAGCAATCCCACTCCTTCGTATATCTCCTAGAGAAATAAGAGCCTTTACACAAACGGACATATGTACACCCATGTTTACTGCAACACTGTTTACAATAGCGAAAAGATGGAAGCAACCAAGGTGCCCATCAACGGATGAATGGATAAATTATGGTATATTCACATGATGGAATACTACGTATCGATAAAGAACAATAAGGAATCCATGAAACCTTTCATAACATGGAGGAATCTAGAAGGCATTATGCTGAGTGAAATTAGTCAGCTGCAAAAGGACAAATATTATATGAGACCACTATTACAAGAACTCAAAAAATAGTTGAAATGGAGTAGAAAATATTCTTTGATGGTTATGAGAGAGCGGAGGAAGAGAGGGAGAGAGGTTTTCACTAATTAGACAGTACGTAAGAACTATTTTAGGTGAAGGGAAAGACAACACACAATATAGGAGAGATCAGCACAACTGGACTAAACCAAAAGCAGTTTCCTGAACAAACTGAACGCTTCGAGGGCCAGCGTAGCAGAGGCGGGGGTTTGGGAACCATGGTTTCTGGGGACATCTAAGTCAGCTGGCATAATAAAATCTGTTAAGAAAACATCCTGCATCCCACTTTGGAGAGTGGCACCTGTGATCTTAAAACACTAGCAAGCGGCCATCTAAGACGCATCAATTGGTCTCAACCTAGTTGGAGCAAAGGAAAATGAAGAACACCAAAGATACAAAGTAATTATGACCCCAAGAGACGGAAAGGGCCACATAAACCAGAGACTACATCAGCCTGAGACCAGAACTAGATGGTGCCTGGCTACAATCGATGACTGCCCTGACAGGGAACACTACAGAGAACACCTGAGGGAGTAGGAGAGCAGTGCCATGCAGACTCCAAATTCTTATAAAAGACCAGACTTAGTGGTCTGACTGAGACTAGAAGGACCCCAGAGGTCATGGTCCCCAGACCTTTTGTTAGCCCAAGACCATTCCCGAAGCCAACTCTTCACACAGGGATTGGACTGGACTATGGGATAGAAAATGATACTGGTGAAGAGTGAGCTTCTTGAATCAAGTAGACACATGAGACTATGTGGGCAGCTCCTGTCTGGGAAAGAGATGAGAGGGCAGAGGGGGTCAGAAGCTGGCCAAATGGACAGGAAAATAGAGAATGGAGGGACGGAGTGTGCTGTCTCATTAGAGAGAGAGCAACTAGAAGTATACAGCAAGGTGTATGTAAGTCTTTGTATCAGACACTGACTTGGTTTGTAAACTTTCACTTAAAGCAGAACAAAAATTTAAAGAAAAAAAAAAAACCTCATTCAGTCACTAAAGCCATGGATAAACTTGTGACCACCTTCGAAAGGCATTTACAGAGCAAAGCCCTGAGATTCGTTGATACTTGAGCCTGCCTGGGATGTTCTATTAGGCCTGAGAGGGAAGGAGGGGAAGGGTTGCAAGTTTAGCTATGCTGGGCACCGGTCAAGTGACAGGGAGGGAACAAACCACCACAAACGGCCCCGCTTCAGACAGTACATGTCTGAATAGAAACAACACAGGGCGTGGCCCCAGGTGGAGGGTAGGCCTCCTTTCTCTGATGTCAGCTGTTCAGCAGCCTCTGTAGGCAGAGCCCTAGAGGAGACACATGGAGACCTGATGCCCCACCTTCTGTTAAGCAGTGCAGTTGAGGCAGGCACAGAGACACAAAGGGCTGGATGTGTTGACGTGCCTGGTGCTAACACCAGGAAAGGTTCTGGGTCCTAAAAGTTAGGATCATGTGAACTATTCTCTCCACTTTGTTAAGAGTATCAGGATAGCACCAAGAACCTCATATCTCTCGGAAGCGACCTTCCGTCGTCCTGCTAGCAGCTGACTGGCTGCTGTAAGATGGGGATGGCCTTGTGTGGGGGCAGGGGGGAGGGCACTGTAAACCTTTACTTCTCTAGCCTAACAGGGTTCCAGCTCAGCTGCACAGTGACCTCCAGGAGATGAAGCAGCCGCTGTACCATGAAATGACCTCAGCCCCAGCTGCCTTGTGATCTTTCCTGAGAAATACTAACACCCTAGGAATAAGGGGTGGGAAGAGCATTGAGCACGGTCACCAGGGTCTCACTAGTGCCAGGGTCCCATGCCAGACTGTCTGTACCTGCAAGTCCGCCAGCTGCGCCGTCGACTTCGCTTGGAGGCACAGTGCCTGTGCAATCAGAGCTTGCAGATCCTCCAGGCAAAGCGTGTCCACCTGGGAGGGCGAGAGAGGAACGCAGGAATGCAGGCGATGGAAAACTCAATGCATGTGCAAAGGATCCCAGTCACCAGACGCAGTCACATGTAGGATATGTTCGGACCTTCAGGTTACAAAAGACAAGAAACCCTGGTGGCGCAGTGGTTAGGTTAAGGGTTTGGCTGCTAACCAAAAGGTCAGCAGTTCGAATCTACCAGGTGCTCCTTGGAAACTCTACGGGGCAGTTCTACGCTGCCCTACAGGGTCTCTATGAGTTCAAAGACAAGTGGGGGAAGAAATGTGGAAGGAGGGCAGTCTCTTCTTTCTTGGTCCACAACCCATGGTGTCAGGGGGCACAGGGGTTTTCCTTGGGCTTCTGACAGGCTTCCTCTCTACAATCTCTCTAGCTATGTAGAATGCTCCAGAATGTCTGTGAGTAACTATGGGGGCCAGCCAAGTCTGAATCTTAGAGAAATACAAGTCATCATTTTTTTGCACAAACTGCCAGAGTTGGCCATAAAATGAAGACTCTCTGCCTGCAGAGGCCACCACTGTGAGGCTGGGCTGGGGTGACAAGGGTAGGATAAATGTCACCTTCACCAATGCTAGGTGAGAAAACGTTCTCAGATCCCGATTTAAAGTACACAAGGATCCCAGGACACAAGCCTCCTAAAATCCTTTGTGGGATCAAAGGGTGCAGCAAAGGGTGAGGGAGAAACGAAGGGAGACAGGAGGGAGTGGCCACTGACATGGCCGGCCTCTAGTGAATTCTGGAAGTGACGCAGGGTAGGGGAGATTCAGAGAGCGCAGAGGGTGGACAGGGCTGGAGCACAGTCATGAGCAGCCTTAGGAGTTAAGAATCACGAGGAATAACTTAGTCGGTAAGAATCGGCACAAAGCTGGTCCTGATGGGGAAGATCACACATGCGCCCACTTTCTGACCTCCCTGTACTTCTACACCAGCTGTCCTGCGGCACTGTCTCCCTGCTGGGTTTGACAGTTTGCTGCAGTGGCCATACAGAAGTCACAGAGCACTCACAGCCACGCGGTTTATTAGGGAAGGAGCAAGCTACAACTCAGAACCGGGATCAGCTTGCCTCAGGATCAGGTCAGGAGGCAGAGGAGTGAGATCTGGAAGGGTCCCCAAAGTGGACAGCACACCCCTCCCTTTCAGCACCACTCTCTCAGCTAACTGGTCCAGCTCCTGGCCAGCGGCTCTCTCAGCTGCAGCTTTTTTTCACTGGGTCTCAGAGGGTTTTAAGTGTGGGGCCTTCATATGCCAAAGCATGCTCTCCCCTCTTGGCTCCAGGAGGCTCCCAAAAACCTGCTTTGGCCCTTGATCTATGCCAGTCCCTGCCAGTCACAGAGCGGGGCCTCCATCACCAGACCAGAGCCCAACCAATTCTCAACTACCCAGGAGATGTCATCAATTCAAGTCTCCTGTGAAAGTAATGGCAGAGATGGGCTGCTCCCCCAGGGAACAAGTAAACTTTCTGAGGTAGGAAACAAGGTAGGAGGTCCCAAGTTGTTTTTCCAAAGAACTGGTGGAGGCATATTTGACCTCTGTCTCACAGGAACCAGTTGGCTCTGTGCTGATTCTTACTGGCAGTCATCCCTCGTGATTCCTATTCCTGCAGTTATTTAGTTCAGTTACAAATCTCTAAGTCAGTACAGCAGGCACTAACTCACCACGGAATCCTTTTCCCTAAGGGCACCTCAAGGGTCTGTGGCCCCAGAACACATGCCACAGACGACGGCTCACAGCGCAGGGCTCGTGGAAGGTGAGGGACAGAGGCCGCGGCACCTGAGTTGCTGTAACATGCAGCACTGGCATTACCTGCACAAAGAGGTAGATCAGGAGGCAGCACAGTGCCCTGAGCGGGCCCTCGACGGCTTGTACGTCTTCCCGCATGGAGGAAAGGTTGAAGCAGGCCAGGAGCACATCAAATCGCCGCGCCTGCACACCTAGCTCCTCTGTCAGCCACAGTGCCTTCAAGCTAGGTGTTCCTCCTAAAGTAAAAGTCACCATCCATGAAAACAGAGCTTATTTTTTCAGTCAAAATTTCTCCTTTACCTCCCTTTCCAGTTCTAGAACTCATCAAAATATGCTTTCAGGGCTGGAATAGGTTCAAGCAGGGTGTCCAGAACCCAATTCTGATCCATGCAGCAGTCTGCTGAGCCACAGGGGCCGTGCAGAATACCCTCGCAGCCAGCCCCCAGGAATGTGGGTCCTCCTACCCTGACAGCCTGCCCTCCCCCACCGCCCGTGGAGGTACACGAGGGCACCAAGGGGTGGCACCCAGAGAAGCGGCTGGCACCTGACTCCACTTCCTCAGACATCCTCAGGCAGCACTTGTTACAGCCATAGCAGAGGCTGGGACAGGCGAACTGGTGCACCTGGAGCCATGCCCGGCCTTTCTCGGACCTGGGACTGTCACACATGCACAGCTCAAGACGCATGCAAACAGAGTACCTGGGACGCTCATTGGCAGTGGCCTGACAAGGTCTGGGTGCTTCAGGGGGTTCCCGGCATACACAAACCACTCCTTCACCTCTTTGGTCTCTTTGGCCAGACCACAGGCACCATCTGCAAGGAGAGCGGTCAGTGAGTGCACAGCCACTGGCCTGGGGCTTGGTCAGCTCCAAATATACCAGCAGCAAGCTCTCACATCATTTCCTAAATCAAATTTCATTTGGCTTGCGTCAAATTCTGCAAAAGAATACAGGAAAAAAGCTAGGTAATAAAAGAAAAGGGCTTTTAAAAGTCAGTGCTTCTTTGAGCCCTGAGCCTGCACAGTGAGCAGTGGTCAGTTTCCCACGCTCCTGTTCTAACCTCACCTGGCTCAGTAGCTCAGTAACTTTCAGTCTGCCTGCATTTCCTTCTGTCTGGAGAGGATAAGTGCTAGAAACACTGTCGACATAGACAAAAAACCGTCTGGTGTCTGGGTGACTGATGTCTTTCTCCAAATCTAGACACTCAGATAACAGTGTTTTTCATTTTAGCCCAGATTATCACTCTTACAGACACAGTTACAACCCACTGTTCCTTCTAAAACCCAGACGTAGATACAAAGCAATATGTGAGACATCTTTTTAAAACATAACAAAACGAAAAAATCTGCCTTTTACTGGGACATCCTAAAGCTTAGTAACTTCTCTAGGGCATCACCACATCGACTGAGAAGTTTTAATCTGAAACCACAGCAATAATGTTTGCAATAATTTGCTTTGTCAGAAATAAAATGAAACAATCTTCTTTTAAAATGTCTTATATATCAAGAAAAAAGAGAAGAGGAAATTGAATCTTCCAATTCCTGGAAGAAGAGGCCAATTTTCTCACTGAAACTTTCAATTTGCTCGGCTTAGAGTTCAAAACAGTAAAGTAAAATTTTATTCCAGTAGCAAGCACAACAGATTGAAAGAAACAAAAATAAGATACTGCCTAAAAAACCAAACCAAACTTGTCGCTGTCTGGTTAATTCCAACTCATAGCAATCCTAGAGGGCAGGGAACCGCCCCATAGGGCTTCCAAGGTGCGGCTGGTGGATTTAAACTGCCGACGTTTTGGTTAGCAGCCGAGCTCTTAACCACCACCCCGCCACACCACCACCTGCTGCTGTGGGTTCGATTTTGACTCACAGTGACCTTGTGGGGCAGAGCAGAACTGCCCCACAGGATTTCAAGGCGCCAGCTCCAGGGGAAGTCTCTCTCTCTGTCGGCTCTAGAGGGAAGTCCTTATCATCAGTCTTCCCTTGGTCTGGGAGCATCTCAGTGGAGGAACCTCAGATCCAAAGGACACACTCTGCACCCAGAGCTGCTTCCTTGGCGGTATGAGATTCCCCCATCTCTGCTCGCTTCTCTCTTTTATATCTCAAAAGAGATTGGCTTCAGGTACTATCTAATCTTGTAGACTTCATCAGTATAACTGCTACTAATCCATCTTATTACATCATAGTGATAAGATTTACAACACATAGGGAAATCACATCAGAAGATAAAACGGTAAACAATCATACAATCACGTAAGGGAATCAAGACTTAGCCAAGTTGAAAGATATTTTGGGGGGACAAAATTCAATCCATGACATTCCACCCTTTGGCCCCCCCCAAATTCATGTCCTTGAGACACGTAAAACATATTCACCCCATCATATTACAGCAAAAGTCTTCAAATCAACTCCAAGTCCAAAACACAAAAATTCTTCCTCACTGTAAAATCTACAAGTTATCTGCTTCCAAAGGTACAGTGGAAGAACAGCCACAAGCTAGACATTTCCATTAGAAATGGGAGAAACTGGAAGGAAAGAAGGAATAACAGGCACCAAGAAAGTCAACAGAACACATTACATTAGCCCTCAAGGCTCTGAAAATAATCCTCTGTTCTCTGAGACAATTTACACAATTGTCCTGCCCTCCAGGCTCTAGGTACTGGCCACACTCTCCGGATTCTGAGTAGAGGCCCCTTGGCCCTGAGATTCAACTCTGCCTTCCAGGCCCACTGGGATAGCACCTCTGCTTCCTCGGCTTTAGGCACACCATTTTCCTAGTCCACCTGAGTGATGACTCCACCCTTAGAAACACCAGAGACCATGGCTCTACCCTTTGAAACTCCAGAGGTTGTGGCCATACCTTTTGAGACTAAAGCAGCTCAGCTTCTTGTGTTACTTGTCCCTTCAGATTCTGCTTCCTGGTTTCTTGGCCTCTCAGCTTCTTGAGCCTCACATCCACAACTGCCCTGCTGGGACAAGTGTTCCAAAGCTCTGAAGCTCTACCGATAAGTGCCTGGAGCCACCCCACTCCACCAGTAAACTCTGGCCAGAAAGCACTCAGTTCTCTCACTCTGTGAGTCTGCAAGCCTAGCTCTACTGGTAAGTGCCCAGAGGCACCCCACTCCACCAGGACGCCTCCTGCACACAGGCACTCAGCTCTCTCACTCTGTGGGTTGGCTCCAGTGCTGCCTGGTGCTGGCCTCCTGGTTCTGCTGCTGCCGGTTCTCTGCTGCTGCCAGTTCTCTGCTGCTGCCAGTCCTGTATCTACTCACAGTTTCAAAACCACTTCCACATTTTAGGTTTCTGGTAGAGCAGCACCCCACTCCCAGTACCAAATTCTGTCTTAGTCATCTAGTGCTGCTGTAACAGAAATACCACAAATGGATGGCTTTAACAAAGAGAAGTTTATTCTCTCACAGTCCAGTAGGCCAGAAGTCCAAATTCAGGGCAACAGCTCCAGAGGAAGCTTTCTCTCTCTGTCGACTCAGGAGGAAGGTCCTTGTCATCAGTCTTCCTTGGTCTGGGGGCATCTCAGTGTAGGAGCCTCAGGTCCAAAGGACACGCTCTGCACCCAGAGCTGCTTTCTTGGTGGTATGAGATTCCCCCATCTCTGCTCGCTTCTCTCTTTTATATCTCAAAAGAGATTGGCTTAAGACACTATCTAATCTTGTAGACTTCATCAGTATAACTGCCACTAAAACCATCTTATTACATCAGTGATAGGATTTACAACACATAGGGAAATCACATCAGGGAATAAAACGGCAGACAATCATACAATCATATAAAGAAATCATGACCTAGCCAAGCTGACAGATATTTTTGGGGACACGATTCAATCCATGAGAATCACTATTCAAAAAACTGAAATTAGGAAACAGTTGAAATCCATACTAAGCATAATTTATATTTTTTAAATTAATAATTAGATAATTTACTTGCGTGAAACTAAGTCTTTAAGTAGAGTAAAAATCCTTTGCTAGCTTTACTGACTACTTCTATATGCAAAATGGAAAAAAAATATAACCAAATTTGCTCTTTAGCTATCTGCAAAGGACGCATCATTCCACTTGGTAAAATCTTTTCTTTTTAACTAAGATTTTTTCCCCTGTGAGCAAAGTTGTATAACTGTCTATATAACCAGCCTCTCCCTCATCAGATCTCTGACTAGATTATACAAATACACGAATTTCCCAGGGTGCTGAAAACTCTCATATAATCTGGAAAAGATGTTGATTTGCCAAGAGTATTTAAGGGATGGAAACAGAGTATCTTAGTCACCTAGTGCTGGTATAACAAAAACACCACAAGTGGATGGCTTCAACAAAGGGAAATTCTTTCTCTCCCAGTCCAGTAGGCTACAACTCCAAATTCAGGGTGCCGGCTCCAGGGGGAAGGGTTTCTCTCTCTGTTGGCTCTGGAGGAAGGTCCTTGTCATCAGTCTTCCCTTGGTCTGGGGGCATCTCGGTCCGATAACCTCAGGTCCAAAGGATGCGCTCTGCTCCTGGCCCTGCTTTCTTGGTGGTATGAGGTTCCCACGTCTCTCTGCTCACTTCTCTCTTTTATATCTCAAAAGAGATTGGCTTAAGACACTACTTAATTCTGCAGACCCATTAATATAACTGCTGCTGATCCATCTTCACAGTGATAAGATTTACAACACACAGGGAAATCACATCAGATGATAAAATGGTAGACAGTCATACGAGGGAATCATAACCTAGCCATGTTGACAGATATTTGTGGGGGACACAATTCAAACCATGACAGAGAGAATGAAAAAAAAAAAAAAAACCATGCTGACTGCAACTTTCTATTTATTGGAATTTCCCAATATAACAATCCTCCAGTCCTTTAAAAAATATATTTGTCCTTATGGTTCTTTAATATTTTTCTGTTGTTGTTGATAAGTGCCATTGAGTTGGTTCTGACTAACAGTGACCCTATGAATGACAGAACGAAACACTACCTGGACCTGCACCATTCTCACAATCCTTGTTATGTCTGGGCTCATTGTTGCAGCCACTGTGTCAATCCATCTCATTGAGGGTCTTCCTTTTTTTCGCTAACCCTCTATTTACCAAGCATGATATCCTTCTCCAGGGACTGGTCCCTCCTGATACCATATCCAACGTATGAGAGACGAAGTCTTGTCATCCTCGCTTCTAAGGCATTTTTATACTGCTGGTTTAATCTATAATCGTGTGTGGCCTTGCCCTTAAAAATAGAAAAACTACCCAAACGTTCTTTTTTGTGTGTGTATTTCAAAACAATACATCACCTTGTGTTATGGATCAAATCGTGTCCCCCCCAGAACATGTACTGGAATACTTGTGGATCTAATCTAATGTGATCATCTTCCACAATTCAATGTAATCTGTAGGGTAATCCATCAGTTGAGATCATACCAGTGTAGGGTAGATTCTAAACCTAATCACTTCTGAGTGATATAAAGAGAAGCACAGACACAAAGAGGCAAAGCACGACACAGTGGGAGTAGAGACTCCATGTGAAGTCAGAGGCAGATGCTACAAACCAGGAATCCCAGGATTGCTGGCAGCTACTAGAAGCTGAACGAGACAAGGAAGGATCTACCCCTACAGCCACATCCTGAATTCGGACTTCCTGGCTCCAAACTGTGAGAAAATAAATTTCTGTTCTTTAAAGCCACCCACCAGTAGTAATTCATGCCAGCCAACATGTTCTAGCATACAATCAACAAACACTAGACATGAGAATAAGCAAAAATACGTGAACCCATTATCAAAAAAAAACTCAACAATGGATGCAGATCCAGACATGCCAGGGATGTTGAAACTACCAGATCAGGACTACAAAACAGGTATTATGAATATGCTTAAGGATTTAAAAGAAACTACAGAGACAGGAAAAGAAAAACAAAATACCAAAAAAAGAAACAGCTGAAAAGTACAGTATCTGAAATGACAACCTCACTGGATGAGGTCAAGAGAAGATTAGACATTCTGGAAGGAAAGATCAGTAAACTTGAAAACAGGGCAACAGAAGCTATCCAAATCGATGCACAGAGAGAAAAGTACTAAAAAAGCCTCACTGACTGGAGGGAGTTACAAAGTAGTGTACATGCAATGGCAGGCCCAGGGGAGCAGTGGAAAAGGCTGAGGCAGAAAAGCTACTTGAAGAAACAATCCTCAAAGTTTTATCAGACTGCATAGAAAATAAAAGCCCACAGGTCCAAGAAGCTCCAGAATCTCAGCTGGGCAAACACAGAGTAAACCACTCCAAAGCATACCTTAATCACATTGCTGAAAACCAGTGATGATGAGAAAAATGTTAAACGCAGCCGGGGAAAAAGAGATGCATTACACATGGAACAAGAGGAAAGACCTCTGCCATCCCGTCAGACACAATATAAGCTAGGAGGCAACGTTATTACACTTTTAAGATGCTGAAAAGAAAACAAAAACAAAAAACTATCAACCCGAAATCCTATATCCAGCAAAACTATACCTCAGAAATAAAGGGGGAAATAAAGACATTAAAAAACAAAATAAACAAACAAAAACTCAGAAAATTAAAACCTGCACCACAAGAAATGTCAAAGTAAGTTCTTCAGGGTGAAGGAAAATGACATGGGACAGAAACTGGCATCCACACAAAGGACTGAAAAGCAATGGAACGGTGTAAATGTAAGACTTTTTCTCATTTATTAACTTCTTTAAGAAATAACTAACTACCTGTTTGAAGTAGGAATCAGCAAGCTACGTAGAGTGTATGGGCCAAATCCAGCCCACCTCTTGTTTTCAGACACCCTGCCAAGCTAAAAATGGTTTTCACTTATCTAAATCATTGAAAAAAATCAAAAGAAGAATAGTTTGTGACACAGAAAAATTATATAGAATTCAAATTTCATGACATGGGAAAATTATACAGTTTTATTGGAACACAGTGATATTCATTTACATACTATTCATGGCCACTTTGCACTACAACTGATTGAGTCATTGTGACAGAGACCATAGGGGGCAAAGGCTAGAACAGTTACTAAAATCCAGTGCTTCACAGAAAGTTTGCCAACTCCTGGTTTAGAGTAAAAATAATATCAACATATTCCAAACCAAAACCAAACCTACTGCTGGTGAATCCATTTCTACTCACAGCGACCCCATACAACAGGGAAGAACTGCGCCATAAGGTTTCCAAGGTGCAGCTGGTGGATTCAAACTGCCTACCTTCTAGTTAGCAGCTGAGTACAGGGGTTTAAAACATACACATAACCTCAAAAGGTTACATACTATATGCCTGCATTTATATAACACTCTCAAATTGACAAAAGTATAGAAATAGAGAACAGATTAGAGGTTGCCAGGGGACAGGGAGTCTGAGTATAAAGGGCCAGCTTGAGGAAGCCCCTTTGTGGTGACAACGACAGTTGCATATCTCACTTGTGGTGGCGGTTACACACAAATCTATACAGGGGATAAGACTGCATGGAACTGCACGCACACACACACGAATGTACGTGAAAAATGAGTAAGGTCTGTAGTTTAATTAACAGTATTGTGCCAATGTCAACTTCCTGGTTTTGATATTGTACTACAATTATCTAAGATGTCACTTTTAGGGGAAGCTGAGTGAAAAGTACATGGGACTCCATGTACTACTTTTGCAACTCTTTATGACTCTGTATAGTTATTTTTAAAATAAAAAGTTAAAATATGTAGAAGGCATTAGACAACAATCTAAAAAATGAGGGGGAGAATAAAGCACTGTTTTTTACATTATGCATAACATGGTATAATATATGAAGACAAACTGTGGTAAATTAAAGATGTATACTGTAAACCCTAGAGCAACCACAAAAAAAAGTAAATAGGTAAATCTAATAAACCAATAGAAGCAATAAACCAAAATATTAAAACTACTCAATCCAAAAGAAGTCAGAAAAGGAGAAAAAAAAATCAAAGCAAAGCTTAAATATAAAACTTAAACCCAACCAAGTCAATAATTACATCAAATGTAAATGGCCTAAATACTACAATTAAAAGACTGACTGTCAGACTGGATATGCCATTTAAAAAAAAAGGTGCACTTTAAATATACAGAAATCATTTAAAACTAAAAGCAAAGAAAACAGGTGATCCATCCAAACGTTAGTCATGAAAAGAGTGGAGTGCATATACGCATTAATACCGGACAAAGCCATCTTCAGGACAAGGAGTATTACCAGATAAAGAAGAAAATTTCACAATGTTAAAAAAATTGATTCATTGAGAAACATAACAATTATCAATATACATATTCTCCTGTAAAATGATGGTTTCAGACCTGGCCTAACTTCAGAAAGAATAATGACCAGGATCAGACCAAAGCTGATTCCCACGAGGTGGAGGTCTAATATACCTCTACCCCGCAACCTTTTTACCAATTCTGACACTAGCAGTCCCTCCCACAGCACTCTTTACTTCTTCTCTGGGTTCAATAATCTGTTGCAATGGCCACACAGAACTCACAGGGTACAACTTGGCATCAGCATCAAGGGGCCACAATTTGGTATCAGGATCAGGAAGCATGCAGGCAAAGTCTTCCCTCTTCAGTACAGGACTGCTCTCTCAGCTCCTCTCAGCCATGCAGGCCTCCTCTTAGGCCCCTGAGGACAGGCCCTGCCGTTTGTCACTAAGTCTGCTGCAAGGCCCCTTCTGGGCCTGTTGCCACTGACTCTGCTGCTGGGCCACTTCTGGGCCTCTAGCTGTCCTCGGTATTATAACCCCTGACCTGTGTTACAGTTCTTCTAGGAGGTTCCTTGCCTCCTCTCTCTCTGCTTCTCTCCTTTCTTCCTTCTGCATTTCTTCCTCCTTCCTTCTGTCTGAAAAACCTCTGTGGGGCTGGCTGCTTATAGCTACAACTCCTTGTCCATTTTAAGGCATTTCCATACTGCCAGGGCCATGAACTGAACAATCCCCTCTCAGTAGACCACAGATACTTGATTTGCATAGTAGGCTACAGACACTTCATTTGCACAGTCCACAGTCACTTTATTTGCATAGTATATTGACCAATCCATGCAAAACCAAGAAATAAAACCCAAACCCATTCCCATCGAGTAGATTCCAATTCACAGAGGCCTGAATCCCTGCCAAGACGCATACCAATCACAGGGCAGGCTGCAGCCCAGGGCCAGGCAAAAAGTATCAAACCATCCTTGTTTACAGCTTACCCAGGAAATATCAACCAGAACAAAAGTAACAAAACCTCCCGGATAGAAAACTAGGGCAAAGGTAACTCCTCAGGTCTTAGGGGAAACATTTCTCAAGTTTTTTCCAAAGAATCAAGGCGAAAGGCCACATAAAAGCACTCATTTCACCTCAGCACCTAATAATAGCGTTTCAAAATACGTGAAGCAAAAACTGACAGAAATGAAGGAAGAAATAGAAAAATCTAAAATAATAGTTGGAGATTTCAACACTCTTGTTTCAGGAACTAAGAAGAAGTAAGAACTACAAGAGAAAATCAGTAAGACTTGAACAACATTAAACTCAACAACTGCTGAGTATACGTTACTTTCGAATGCACACAGTAATAAGCCAGGCCAAGGAGATATCATAGAATAAGCTTCACCTTTATCATCATAAATAAACCATCAATAGCAGCATTTTATTTTCACATTCTAATAATATAAAGCTTCGTGTAGAAAGCCAAAAAGGTGAAAAGAAAAGATCAATTGTGAAGACAAGTTCAATTTGAATAAATTTTTCTGCTTATGTAGTTTTCTAGTAACTACCTAACAAGTAAAATGCACTAAGATGTCTTAGTTATCTAGTGCTGCTATAACAGAAATATCACAAGTGGATAACTTTAACAAAAAGAAATTCATTCTTTCACAGTTTAGGAAGCTAGAAGTCCGAATTTAGGGTGCCAGCTCCAGTGAAAGGCTTTCTCTCTCTGTTGGCTCTGGGGCGAAGGAATTTGTCAACAATTTTCCCTAGTTGAGGAGCTTCTCATTGCAGGGACCCCAGGTCGAAAGAATGTGCTATTCTCCTGGCTCTTGTTTCATCGTGGTCCCCACCACTCTGTTTCTCTCTTCTATATCTCAAGAGAGACTGACCTAAGACACAATCCAATCTTGTAGATTGAGTCCTGCCTCATTAACATAACTGCCCCTAATCCCACCTCATTAATATCATAGAGATATGATTTATAACACATAGGAAAATTACATCAGACGACAAAATGGTGGACAATCACACAATACTGGGAACCATGGCCTGGACAAGTTGACACATTATTTTGAGGGGGACACAATCCAGTCCATGACATTCCACACTTTGGTCCCCCAAAATTCACTTCCTTGACACATGTAAAACATATTCACCCCATCGTATTTCATAGCAAAAGTCTTAAATCAACTCCAAGTCCAAAATCCAAAAATTCCTCTTCATCTGTGAAATCTAGAATACAAGTTATCTGATTCCAAATTACAATGGCGGAACAGGTAAAAGCTAGATATTTCCATTACAAATGGGAGAAACTGGAGGGAAAGAAGGCAGAAAACACGCACCAAGCAAGTCAGCGGAACACATTACATTAGCTCTCAAGGCTTGAAAATAATCCTCTGTGCTCCGAGACCATTTAGACAATGATTCTGCCCTCCAGACTCTGGGTGTAGGCCACTCTCTCCGGATTCTGACTGGAGGTCCCTTAGTTCTGGGCTTCAGCTCCACTTTCCAGGCTTTCTGGAACAGCAGTGCTGCTCCCTCAACTTTGGGCTGCCCCATTCTTCTAGCACCTCTGAGTGGTGACCCTACACCCTTGGCCCTGACAGGCCTCTTCCTTCTGCTCCTTGGGCATAGCAGCCCTGCCCCCTCAGCTTTGGGCAGCGGATCTGGCCCCACCCCGCTGGCCACATATGAAAGGGACCCCATGCCCTGGGACTGAATTGGTGCAGATACGACTCTCTGAAACCTAGGAGGCTGTGGCCTCACCTTTTGAAGTCCCAGAGGCCATAGCTCTACCCTTTGAGACCCTAGAGGTCGTGGCCCTAGCCTGCGACATTGAGGCAGCTCTGCTTCCTGTGTTCCTTGTCTCTTTAGCTTCTGCTTCCTGATTCCTTGGCCTCTCAGCCCCTTGGGCCTTTGGGCCTGCCAGCTCTGCCCTACTCAGGCAAATGTTCCAAAGCTCTTTAGCCCTACCGATGAGTGCCTGGAGGCACCCCACTCTGGCAGTAAACTTCTGCCAGAAGGTACTCAGCTCTCTTGCTTCATGGGTTGGTGAGCCTAACTCTACTAATAAGTGCCAGTAGGCACCACACTCCACCAGGAAGCCTCCTGTGGGTCAGCTCCAACACTGTCTTGCGCTGATCTCCTAGGTCTGCTGCTGCCATTTTTCTGCTGCTGCTTCTTGCCACCTGCACCATTTCCAGTGGAACAGCTCTCCTCACTTCCTTCTGAGTCCTCAACAGAACTGTCTTTGATATCCATAATTCCACCAACAGTCCCTTCAAGATAATCTAGACTTTTACCATCAGGCACTTTAAAACTCTTCCAGCCTCTATCCATTCACAGTTTCAAAACTACTTCCATAGTTTAGGTATCTGTTAGAGCAGCACCCCACTCCCAGTATCAAATTCTGTCTTAGTCATCTAGTACTGCTATCACAGAAATACCACAAGCAGATGGCTTTAACAAAGACAAATCTATTCCCTCACAGTCCAGGAGGCTAAAGTCCAAATTTAGGGTGCCAGCTCCAGAGGAAGGCTTTCTCTCTCTCTCTCTCTCAGTCTGGGGGAAGTTCCTTGTCATCAATCTTCCCCAGTCAAAGAGCTTCTCAGCACAGGGACCCCTGATCCAAAGGACACATGTTATTCTCCTGGCTCTTCTTTCTTTGTGGTATGAGGTCCACCCCCTCTCTGCTTGCTTCTCTCTTTTATATTTCAAAAGAGATTGACTTAAAACACAGTCTAATCTTGTACATCGAGTCCTGCCTCATTAAAATGATTGCCGCTGATCCTGCCTCATTAACATCATATAGATAGGATTTACAACACAAAGGCAAATCACATCAGATGACAAAATGGTAGACAATCACACAATGCTAAGAATCCCGGAAGAGCTAAATTGACACATATTTTGGGGGGACATGATTCAATCCAGGACACAAACTATGAAACTTAAAAGTTAGTGAAACTTTAAAAAATTAAATATTTTAATCATAAACTATTCTGAAAACAATTCAGGTAAATATGATTTTATAATGTGAAAAAATGTTCAATTTGCAATCATTCGTGGTAACAATGAAAGAATATGGGCAGAACACCACATAAGAGAAAATAATGATTTAAACAATATTTGGCCCCAATATTTACTTCATAGCTTCCTTTGTTTCCGTTTTTAAATCAGCTTAAACATCTTTCTTACATCCTCCTTAGATCACATACGGGAGCAGGCAGCATGTGTTGGATGGTGCTAGAAATCTAATGAAATCTAGATTCAAACATTAAAAAACATTACTCCCCTAAAAAAGAATAATTATAGCATTTTAATCTAATGATTCTATCACCAGGTTTAGACTATTCACATATTTACTTTCTGGAACGGCAGAATAGTACTAGTAATGATATTGGTGTTTGGAAATGATAATGTTTAGGCAAAGGGGCCACAGATCCTTCATCTGGGATCCTGTAGCTGCTCTTGCTAGTCCTGGTACCAGTTTGCTGGGTCATGTTTCTCCTCCAAGCATGTACACATTGGACTCTAAAATACTGGTGAATCGGTCTGAGGTGAGCAAGGTCTCACTTAGGAGCTGAGGACATGCATCATGCTCCTCTCCATGCCTGATGTGGGAACACAGTCCCGCAGCAGCTGTGCACTTGAAGTGAAAGGCCTCACTCCTGTTGTTGTTAGGTGTGTTGGAGTTGGTTCCGACTCATAGCAACCCTATGCACAACAGAATGAAACAGTGCCCAGTCCTACTCCATCCTCACAATCCTTGCTAAGCTTGGCCTCATTGTTATAACCACTGTGTCAATCCATCTTGTTGAGGGTCTTCCTTTCTTTCCATAACCCTCTACTTTACCAAGCATGATGTCACTCTCCAGGGACTGGCCCCTCCTGATAACATGTCCAAGATACGTGAAACGAAGTCTTGCCATCCTTGCTTCTAAGAAGCATTCCGGCAGTACCTCCTCCCAGACAGACTTGTTCATTCTTTTGCCAGTCCATGGTATATTCACTATTCTTTGCCAACATCATAATTCAAAGGCATCAATTCTTCTTCTGTCTTCCTTATTCATCGTCCAGCTTTCACATGCATATGAGGCGACTGAAAACACCCTGGCTTGGGTGAGGTGAACCTTAGGCCTTAAAGTGACAACTTTGCATTTTTAACACTTTAAAGAGGTCTTTTGCAGCAGATTCACCTAATGCAATACGTTGCCATGTAAACAAGTAAATTGATCCAAGTAAAATAAAATCCGTTAAAACGTCAATGTTTTCTCCTTTTATCGGGAGGTTGCATACACGCCATGTTCTGATCACTAGTGGACGTTTGCAGCTGTTTCTTCTCATTTTGAGTCGTACCCCATAAGCAGGTGACGGTCCTGAAAGCTTAACTCTAGTGAGCTGAAATGTACTGATATTAGCCATTTTGAATCAGACAATCATATCGTCTACTATGCCAGCAATGGCAAATTGAAGAGGAATGGCATCACATTCATCACCAAAAAGAACATTTCAAGATACATCCTGACATACAATGCTGTCAGTGACAGGATAATACCCATATGCCTCTAAGGAAAACCCTGGTGGCGTAGTGGTTAAGTGCTACAGCTGCTAATCAAAGGGTCGGCAGTTCGATTCCGCCAGGCGCTCCTTGGAAACTCTATGGGGCAGTTCCACTCTGTCCAGAGGATCGCTATGAGTCAGAATCGACTCGACGGCACTGGGTTTGGTTTTTTTGGTTGGCCTATAAGGAAGACCAGTTAATGCAAATATTATTCAAATTTACCCACCAACCACTAATGCCAAATATGAAGAAATTGAAAATTTCTACTAACTTCTGCAATCTGCAATTAATCAAACATGCAACCAAGATGCACTGATAATTACTGGTGATTGGAACGCAAAAGTTGGAAGCAAGGAAGGATCGGTAGCTGGAATATAAGGCCTCAGTAACAGAAATGACACGGGAGATCACATCACGGAATTTTACAAGACCAACAACTTCTTCATTGTAAATACATTTTTTCAACAACATAAATAGTGAGTTTATAAGGTGAACCTTTCCAAATGGAATACACAGGAATCAAACTGGCTATATCTGAGGAAAGAGATGATGGAAAAGCTCAATATCATTAGTCAGAAAAAGGCCAGAGACTGAGGAACAGACCTTCAACTGCTCATATTCAAGTTCAGGTTGAAGCTGAAGAAAATTAAAACAAGTCCAAGAGAGCCAAAATACAACTTTGAGTATATCCCACCTGAATTTGGAGACCATCTCAAGAACAGATTTGACGTGTTGGACACTAATAACCGAAGACCAGACAAGTTGTGGAATGACATCAAGAACATCATATATGAAGAAAGCAAAAGGTCATTAAAAAAAACAGGAAAGAAAGAAAAGACCAAAATGGATGTCAGAAGAGACTCTGAAGCTTGCTGTTGAATGTAAAGCAGCTAAAGTGAATGGAAAAAATGATGAAGTAAAAGAGATGACCAGAACATTTCAGAGGGTGGCTCGAGAGAATAAAATATTATAATGAAATGTGCAAAGACCTGGCGTTAGTAAACCAAAAGAGAAGAAGAACACGCTCAACAGTTCTCAAGCTGAAAGAACTGAAGAAAAAATTCAAGCCCTGAGTTGCAATTTTGAAGAATTCTATGGGCAAAATATTGAATGACGCAGGAAGCATCAAAAGAAGATGGAAGGAATACACAGAGTCACTGTACCAAAAAGAACTGGTCAACATTCAACCATTTCAGACAGTAGCATATGATCAGTAACTGATGGCACTGAAGGAAGAAGTCCAAGCTCCACAGACAGCACTGCTGAAAAACAAGGACCAGGAATTAATGGAATACCAACTGAGATATTACCATGAACAGATGCAATGCTGGAAGTGCTCATTAGTCTATGCCAAGAAATTTGGAAGACGACTACCTGGTCAAATGACTGTAAGACATCGATATTTGTGCCCATTCCAAAGGAAGGTGATTTAACAGAACGCAGAAATTATTGGATCACTCCTGTTATGGGGAGCAATCCAAACATGGGTGGGAAAAACATACACATAACTACAAAACACTTAAGGAAATACTTGTTTATATTTTAAAATATGATATACTAAATTTTTTAAACTATTTTATGAGAATCACGTTTTGAGGGGAGGCTAAGTAGACTCCTGATAATAATAAACATACCCTACACTCCAAAAGAATAAAGAGTTTTCATTTTTCAAAAACACAAATCCTTTTAAGGTATAAAACCCATCAAACCCAGTGCCATCGAGTCAATACCGTATAAAAACATGACATTTTATAGAAACAATGTACTCTTCTTTCAAGGAATACTGATCAACTGCTTGCTAATTATATACGGCTGTCACATGGTGTTTATCTTTAACGTTTTACAGATGTGAGTGATATTTTCAATTACGGATTTTACAGAGAAACAAAACCCCACTTAATTGTCTCCAGTTCTGAAAGAACGCGCTCTCCTCCATCTGGCCTGTTTCTCGGAACCCACTTCTGTCGGGCTGTACTCACCTTCGTCGTCCCCCAACAGGAGTGCGTAGACACGCTGGCGGACTGGGCGGTAGACGAAGGCCTGGCTCGGCAGGGCCTGGTCGAGCTCATCCTCCAGGGTGTTGCTACACTCAATCTCCCCTCTGCTCATGATATTGTATACCAGGTAGCTTTCACCCTGGACGTGCTGTGCTCTAGCAACCTGTTTAAAATTTAAATAAAGACAAATGACTTCCTTGGAAACAAATAGTTGTTGTACGCCGTTGAGTCAATTCTGAATCATAGAATAGAACTGCCCCATAGGGTTTGCTACGCTGTAATCTTTATGGGAGCACCCTACCAGGTCTTTCTCCCAATTTGCTGATGGGTGGGTTCGAACCACTGACTTTTTGGTTAGTACCCAAGCGCTTAACCATTGTGCCACCAGCGCTTCTTTGGAAACAATCGAGTAACCTCCAATCAGAAGCAGCCACACATCTATCATCTGCCAGCTACCTGAGGGGTCTCAAGTGGGTGGCTGTCATTCACAGCATGACATCACACAGTATGTTCCCCCTTTTCTTTGGGTGTCCAGGCTCAAAACTATTTAATTTCTTCCCTTCCTCCTGTCCCCAGTCATATACAAGTCCCACCACATTTCCTCTGTGGTCGCTCATCGATTTGGCCACGTTTATACCCTCCCAGCAAACAAGGGCTTGTTACTTCTTGCCGGTTGTGATAAAAGGCTCCTAACTGAACCCCTGCTTCCAGTTGCCCCACTCCAGCACTTCCTCCAGGCCACTGCCCGTTATCTTCTAGGGAACAGGTCCAATCACTTCCTTCCTTAAAGCACGTGGGCAGCCACAAGTTCTTTACCTGACACTCAGATCCAGCACAGGTGACAACCAGTGTTCAGTCTTGTTCATGGCTTCACCACCATCACCCATCAGATGGGGCACCTTCACTGATACCTGAGAACCCCCAGTGCCCCCTGACTTGCTCCTTGAGAGCCCCCTGTACCACTCATCTGCTCCTCAAGAGCCCCCAGTACCCCTCACCCTCTTCTCGAGAGCCCCTGAACCCCTCATCTGTTCTACCACCCTTAGTACCCATTCATCTACTCCTGGAGAACCTTCAGTGCCCTTTCACCTATGCTCCGTCAACACTAGTTCCACTTGAGTGCCCTTTCCTTCCACACCTTCGCTCAGAATGTTGCCTTCTCCCCTAACCCTTCCTGCTCCCCTAGTCCAAACTAACCACCCCCGGCCTCATGGAGCTCATGAAGGACAGGCTCATGGTGCATGTCCGGTCTCTTCTGTTAAATAAAATTTTGGGGGGATTAGACACTGTATAGCCTTTACTCAGTCGTTTGTTCACAGCCATTTACTAAGCAAGGCCACATGCCAGGCACGCTCTTGCTTCTCTTTGCTACACCAGCACAGTACAGGCATGCGAGGAGCAGACAAGACTGAAATTAATTCTAGTTTCTTGTTAAATAAGCAGCCAGGGTCATAAGGCCTATAATGACCACCCCCCCGGCCCCGCCACGGGTTTAATTTTCCTGTGAAGGGTTCTTGTTACTGTAGGGGTGTCGTGGATTGAATTATGTCCCTCCCAAAATATGCGTATGAACTTGGTTAGGCCATGTGTGGTTGTCCTCCATTTTGTGATTGTAATTTTATGTTGAGACGATTAGAGTGGGACTGTAACACCACCTTTACTCAGGTCACCTCCCTGATCCAAGGTAAAAGGAGTTTCCCTAGGGTGTGGCCTGTACCACCTTTTATCTCTCAAGAGATAAAAGGGAAGCAAGCAGAGGTGGGGGCCTCATACCACCAAGAGAGCGGCACCAGGAGCAGAGCACATCCTTTGGACCTGGTGTCCTTGCACCTGAGAAGCTCCTCTACCAGGGGAAGTTTGAGGACAAGTCATCTCCCTCCAGAACTGACAGAGAGAAAAAACCTTCCCCTGGAGCCAACGCCCTTAATTTGGACTTCTAACCTACTAAAAAAAACCTACTAGACTGTGAGAAAATACATTCCCCTTTGTTAAAGCCATCCACTTGTGGTATGTCTGTCATGGCCACACTAGATAGTTAAGACAAAGGGTAAATCATCTAGATTACTATTCAAAATGTAAACCCAAGCTACCACTCAAGGCACTTAAAACGTGGTGTCAGGATGACCCGGAATACCAGAAACCGTGAATCCGTATCTCTTTGTAGCTACTTAGTGGTTCTAGTTATGGCGGTTCATTGCTGCAGACTGAGCCTTGATCTCTCTGTCCCTCACTTTCTTCACATGCCAACTGGTTGCCAGAAGGTGGTAATGGGTTAACGAGCTAGTACTGGAGAGCACAGAGTCCACATGACTAAGTGTCAACCATTATTTAACCATGCGGGCTACTCTTCAGGACCTAGACATATTCCAAAGTCTCACCTTCATTGCTAAAATGTCTCCAAAGCAAGGCGGGCCTACTAGCAGCTTCAAGGTCAGCGAGATTAAAAAAAAAAAATTTTTTTTTTAAAGAGTTACTTAAAGTTGTGTCATAGAGTACGGACTTTATACTCTCCCAAGTGCAGGCCATCAGAAGCGACCTGCTCCTCATCCTGCCCTTCTGATACAGAGTAGACCAGAAGCATCAAACTCAAGAGTTTCGTGACCCTTTTATGCAGTACCCTACCCTAGGCTTTGCTGTCGTAGCAAATGCTGTCCCTAATAAGGTCGAGCTCCAGGGCTGCCTTTTCTGAGGATGTCTTCCTGACCACAGTGGCCCACAGTGCTCGCTCTCCTTCCAACGACCACGGCTCTTTTCTGTGATGCTCACCTAGCCTACCACACAGTGTGAGTTTCCACGTGCATTGTCACACCTCCTAATGAGACTCAGACTTCTGCTCTGGGACCCATCACATGCTAACCACTGCAGGTGGTCAGTAAACACTGACCGACCCATCGATCAATAGGTTTTCAATCACAACATGTTCAGTGTGGGTGGGCGTGTCTACATACCTTTAAGATTTCAGGGTCTGAAACCATGGTTACTTCCTGCTTGATTTCAGGGTTGGAACAAAGAGTTACTTGTTGCTCGATTTCAGGTTCTGAACTCATGGTTACCTGCTTAATTTCAGGGTTTGTACACAAGGGTGCTTCTAGCTTAAATTCAGGGTCTACATCCATGGGTACTTCTTGCTGGGACTCGGGATCTGAACACATGGATACATCTGAACTCATAGACAATATTTGCTTGTCCAAAGTTATTACAGCTTTGGATTTTTGGACAAACCATGGAGATTTCTGTCCTGGCAAAAGATATGATGTCACTCCTTTATAAAAAAGAGCTTTGTTTGGTCCCAAAGGCAGCATCTCTTCTAGTTTCTTCTCACCTTGATGCAAGCGAAGGACTTTAGCGATGTGGTCTGCCACAGCCAGGATGACGTTGCCTCTTTTATCCAGGTTTTCTTTTACAGCGGTGTAGGCAGACAAGCACTTGTACCGAAAGCTTTCGAACATGCCTTGTGGGATTATGTCATTGCCAAGCAGGCATGCCAGCAGGGGCAGGTCTGCTACTCTGAGGTGCAGGCTCTCACATAGCTTCTCCCGGCACAGCATGACCGTGTCCAGGGTGTCCAGGCACAGATCCTGTATGGAGAGGTATGGGCTGGTGTTGTAGATCAGGTAGTCGGTGTCCTCACCAAGGACCCCAAGGCAGCCGTCCTGGAGGCCATGCGAGGCCACCTCATAGTCAGCCTCCTGAAGGGAGCAGTGGGCCTCTTGGCCCAGGGCCTTCAGGGCGAGCCGTGTGAACACGGCCAGGCCAGGTGGGATGAAGAACATGTGCCTGCCAGGCTGCTCGCCATGAGACTTGATGTAGTGGAAGATCCTGGAAATCTCCCTGCTGTTCTTGTGTCTGCGCTTCACCCACTCGTCTCGCTTGTCCTGCTCCACCATGCCATCGAAAACGAACACCAGCTTGATGCCGACCTCCGTGAATACCCTGACGAAGTCCCGCAGGGCAGAGAAGTACTCTCGCCACTGGCCACCACAGACCCAGGACTCAGGTGTGTACCAGTACCTGATACAGCACATGGCGTCAACCACAACAGTCGGGGAGCTGCCAGGATGCTTGCTGCGGTGGCACTCTGCCAGGTCTCTGAGGTTTACTACCGTGCATATGTGTGGACACGTGCTCCCCACAAATCCCTGCAGACCTCGCACTCCCATGATGGAGGGGATCTGCAAAGAAAACAAATGAGTGACCTGTAATGGCAGCACTGTCACTAGACACAGGGCCCTTCCCAGAGCACGCGCACAGCGGTCTCTAGTGCCCACTTTCTGTATCTATGCACTGCTCATCTGTCAAGCTTTTCATGCTGTAGCGGCTTGTGTGTTGCTGTGATGCTGGAAACTGAGTAACTGGTGTTTCAAATACCAACAGGGTCATCCATGATGAACAAGTTTCAGCAGAGCTTCCAGACCAGGACTAGGAAGAAAGGCCTGGACATCTAACCCCCAAATTAGCCAATAAACACTTTAGGGATCACAACAGAATGCTATCCAACAGTGTGGAAGATAAGCCCCTGGGCTGGAAGTCACAAAGAATACAGAGCGGTCACAGGAATGGACTTGAGCACACCAACAATCATGAGGATGGCACAGGACCAGGTAACGTTTCCTTCTGTTGTACACGGGGTCACCGTGAACTGGAGCTGATCTGACGGCAACTAACAACGCTGTCGCCAAGGTGACATCCTGTGCTGATCTGCAGCCTCGTAAAACACGAGATGCTTCACCTAAGTGCAGATGAACTACCTGGCTTAGACTTTCACAGGGCTAGAACAATGTTTTTTTTTTTTTAGTACACTGTAGCAATCTTTACAAATCCTCACTTCCTCAACCAAATTCAAAAACAGGCTAATAGTCTTCGAGGAAGGAGTATCTCCCACCTAGGGAATTCAACAGAAGTTATTTTTAAACCTAAAACATAAACTGACACATGCAACATGGATGATTCCCAGAACAATTCTGCTGAGTGAAAGCAGCAGACATAGGGTTATGATTCCATTTATGTGAAACTTGACTAATCTAGAGTTACACTGATCTGTAGTGACAGAAAGCAGATCAGAGGTTGATGGGGATGGGGACAGGGGAAGGAAAGGATGGACAAAGGGGAAACTTGATTGTGGTGATGGTTTCATGGGTGTGTACACACATTAAAACTCGTCAAATCACACAAATTCAATATGTGCAATTTATTTTAAGTATACCTCAATAAAATTGTTTTTAAAAACTACATAAGAATTCACTATGCTAAACGTTTGTAACATTTGAGATGCTGACTTTAAATGGAAAACTGCTCATTCTAAAATTTAAAAACAGATATAAAGTAGTTCAAAGAGTTAGAAACTCAAAATGTGGAAAACATTGAAGCAGGCTACTTTATACAGTAAAACCTGAGAATGCCAGAACCTGTCAGAAAAGGAAAACTCAAATATTTTCTACTAACAGAGAGTGACAGAAAAGTGGTAATATTGACTTGTCAAGTGTGGACAACTTCCAAGATAGGGCAGCCCCTTTGAGTTCTGGCTCCTATAGGTTCGCTGTACACCACCATGTAGGATGCCCTTCAGACAGCGTCAGAGGTTTTCCAACCTCACCATCAGCCTCAGCCCAAAGCTGATTCCGGTGAGGTAGAGGCCAGACGTAACTCCACTCTCCAACCTTTTTCATCAGTTCTGACATCAGCCATCCCTCCTATAATACTCTCTACTTCTCTGCTGGGTTCAAAAACTTGTTGCTATGGCCACACAAAACTCACAGACCACACTCACGATTATGGGGTTTATCAGGGAAGTAACAGGTTACAATTCAGGATCAGGAACACTCTGGATACAGTTCTTTGATCAGGACAGCTTCTTCTCGGCTGCTGCCACCAGGCCCTCACTCGTAGCCTGGGCCTGAGCTCTTGCTCTCAGCCTGGGTCTCTACTTGGGTATATGTTACAAAGCTCTTTAGCACCTCACTCTGCCAGGATGCCTCCTGACCAAAGGCTCTCAGCTCTCTCCCTCTGTAAGTCAGTAAGACTAGCCTGCTGGTCCCAGTCCCTGCTATCTTGTGCCATCTTTAGTGTTGCAGCTCTCTGTCTCCTGGGTCTAGGAGGTTCTCAGTGCAGGGACCCCGGGTCCAAAACAACACTCTGCCCCTGGCTCTTCTTTTATTACGGTTGTAAGGTCCCCTTCTGTCTTAGTTATCTAGTGCTGCTATAACAGAAATACCACAAGTGGAGGCTTTAATAAAGGGAAATTTATTCTCTCATAGTCTAAGAGGCTAGAAGTCCAAATTCAGGGCACCAGCTCCAGGGGAAAGCTTTTTCTCTCTGTCAGCTCTGGGGGACAGTCCTTGTCATCAATCTTTCCCAGTAGAGGAGCTTCTCAGCACATGGACCCCAGGACCAAAGGATGTGCTATTCTCCTGGCTGTTGTTTCTTGGTGGCATGAGGTCCCCATATCTCTCTGCTAGCCTCTCTCTTCTACATCTCAAAAGAGATCGGCTTAAAACGCAACCTAATATTGTAGATTGAGTCCTGCCTCATTAACGTAACTGTCACTAACCCTACTTCAACAACACCATAGACGTAGGATTCACAACACATAGGAAAATCACATCAGATGACAAAACGGTAGACAATCACACAATACTGGGAATCATGGCCTAGCCAAGTTGACACACATTTTTGAGGGACACAATCCCTCCAACCTTTGGGATTGGCTCCCTTTAAGCCTAGCAGGATGGCAAAACTGACCAATCCCCATAAGGGTTCCATGCCTCTTACTTGTATGGTCCCACCTAATCGTTTTGTGGCCGTTATGAGACCATGGCTAGAAGGGCCATATTAAAGCAATTCACTGTACTGCACTTCATTAGATGATAATAGCCATTGGATAATTACTGGTCAACAGTGCTTGCTAATGGTCGGCACACACACCACACATACATATCAAAACAAAACAACAAGTCCTTAACATCCAGACGGCAAAAGAGACACCGCTCTTCAGCTGGGAACACGGGCAGCAGCTCATGGTCCACAGGGCCATAGAGTCAATGTCGATGGCAGCCCCGTATGACAGTGCCCTTGCCACTACCAGTTCTGACTGTAAGAACGGTAAGAAGGCCACCTCTGCTTTGCACGAGAAGAGCACATGAGCACATATCAGGCTGAGGGACAGCCCTTCCCAGGGTTATCTTCAGGAATTCACTGTTAACAGACCTTGCTTCAAACGATAGAGGTCGGGATTATCTGCTTAACAAACATTAATAGTTAAAATATATCTGAATTGTGTAGATGTAAAGAGCACATGTTATCAGGAGGGGCCCGTCCCTAGAGGAGGACATCATGCTTGCTAGTGGGTCAATGAAAAAGAGGAAGACCCTCTATGAGATGGACTGACAGGGTGACTACAATGGGCTCAAGCATAATAACGATAATGAGGATGGTGTAGGACAGGGCACCATTTCTTTCTGCTCTGCATAGGGTTGTTACGAGTCAGAACTGACTAGACGGCACTTCACAACAAAGAGCACACATTTTATGCTAAAATTTGGGCAAATCCTGTTCGTGAAGTTACTACGGATGATGGGAAACATGAATCCAATTACTGGTACAGTGTCTCTTGGAAGCAGAGGTCAGGTATTTGAGTTACTAGCTCGCAATCCAATTATTTCTCATAGGTGGTTCTGCACTAGGACCCTGGGCTGGCTGGGACCTGTCTAGGAAGGTCACCCTACTTTCTGAAGTATGGTGATTTTTCTCACACCACTCCAACATGGAAGAAGGTTGGCTAGAAGGGTAAAACCCAACACCTAGATTTCACAAATCCCAGGCTACCATCTGATGCCCTACTGCTGAGTTAAGCAGGCCTTGTGAGGTCTGTGGATGGTCAAAGGACCAAAGGTTCGAAAAGCACCTGGAAACTTCCAGAGGCAGAGCCGGGCTCAGTTTCCACCCTGGGAGAGAAGATCCCACTTCAGCTCCACAGTCCCCAGGGGGAGGAAGCCCACTCAAACTTGAGATGATCCAGCAGGCAGAGGGCCAATCCCAACCTGCCTCCACTCCCAGCTCCTGTCACATTCAAGGTGGTGCCTTTCTTCACCAATAAAAACGGATTTTTGTTTCAGGTATTTTTCTACTAAAGCTGCAGGTGACAGGACTGAATTTCTCAGAACAGTCTCCTCTTTATTTTGCAAGAGGTCAGGCATTATTCAGCTTTGACTTTATTCAAATGTTTTTCCTCCTTCCTCATCCCAAGGGTGAAAAACTCACTGTTTTAATTAAGCAGGTACCAGTTTTTCCTGCCTTTCACACTGCTGATTTCTCAGTCTTGAACCACAAATGATCTCCGGAGTCTTACATTACCGTGAGCTCTCCCGGCATCCACAAAGCAGCTCAGGCTGTGGTATGGGTGCCCCCACTACCTCAGCACCTTCAAAGCACTGAATACTCACACCCCCCCACCCCAACCCCCAATCTTCAACTCCTGCTCCGGGGCATCCTGAGAAGGAATGTTTAAGAAGCCAGAGAAACACATGTGGCTACCAAACCTTTTAAATGATTATTTTTTTCTGTTTTAAGCCTTTTATTGCTGAGAGTATATACACAGCCTCTCTTTCCCCAAAAGTAGTTACTACAGGATGACAGCAAAAACCACGCACAGGACATTCACAGGTGGTCCCCGAACGATGACATATTTGAGTTACCAGGAACCGCACTTAGGACTGTCTGGGGTGTTTGCTTTTAGTACGTCTTATCGTCAGCAATATGTATTTCATACATAGAACGTTGGAGCCCTGGTGGCGCAGTGGTTAAGTGTTTAGCTGCTAACCAAAAGGTTGGCAGTTTGAATCCACTGACCGCTCCTTGGAAACCCTGTGTGGCAGTTCTACTCGGTCCTATAGGGTCGCTATGAGTCAGAATCGACTCCACGGCAATGAGCTCTCAGTTTTTTTTTTTTACATACAATGCTACAGTGCATAATTTGCTGACATTATCATTCTCAGATGTTCACTCACAGATGTTCAAAGATCAGATTTATGACGATACCGATAATGAAAACTAACAAAAATAAACAAGTATTCAACTTATGTCAGAACCGACATGACAGAGTTGTCTGAACGGAATCTGTCGTAAGCGAGGAACTACCAGTAAATATATTTTTATAACATATAGAACAGGTTTGTTTTTCATTTTTTCTACCCACAGGTTATGCAGAGAATGTTCGATGCTTTGGCAAGAAACCGGGAAGTTCTGTTTCATTAGGCAGAATCGCTGCCCTTCAGGGCTGATGACACTGTTCACTATTGCCCCGATACCTTCCCTGGTCTGGGCATCGGAGGTGCCCAAGAAACATCTGTGAGTGAGTGGATAAAGAGAATCAAGAATCATCAAATTCGCAGACCAATTGAGAGCAAAATGTGTTACAGTCACTGCCCTCATGCTGACAAGACCAGTCTGGGGACAAACCACAGACACAGGAAACCCACACAGTGCCCGGCAGGCAGGCACAGCTGCGACCATCCCAGGACATCGCCCCACACCTGAGAATGGCCTCAAGCTCCCCTACAGCCTTCACCCACCTGTGGGGACAAGAGGAAAGAGGTTCAGAAGCTTTCTGACTCTGAGACACTTACACATGTAAACAAAGGGGATCGCCTTGGCTCCTGGTGTGTGAGAGGGGACACGTCCAGAGCACTGTGGACGGACAGGACAACGGACCACGTGCCCACAGGGATGCCTAACAGGAAGAGCAGCTGTGGACACCTACAGACGTCCCAACACTTCCGTGGTGCCAAAGTGTATCTTCTGAGAGTTTAAAACATAATTCTCATACAAATACAAAGTGAGTACATAGGAACACACCTTTGTACCACGAATCAACAAAGGAGCCTGGAGGCAGCAATGGTGCCTTTGGAGTCCATCAGAAAGGCGACAGGAAACAGCTCCTTAGGTGGAGGTGACCTGGTCCTTGTCCTACACAGGTGGCAGTAAGGCCATGACCCTACAGGCAGAAACCTACAAAATGGCACCTGATTCAGTGTGTGGGGACCAATCAACAGCAAGCATTGAAGGAGAGGGGACACGTCCTGGGGAAAACTGTCAGACCACAGCACGATGCTGACACGGTACGATGCCGACACGCATCGGGTCATTTTTCTAACAACAGGAACACGCCAGCTGGCCTCAGTGTGGAGTATCTAAGGACTGCCCTTTCTCCTCTCCTCCTACTGATGGCGCCTAACAGGTGACACTTTTGGGGTGAGAACAGGGCCTGCCACACACAGGTCACAGTGTCTGCTTGCAACTGACAGACAAGCAACAGGTGGAGGAGCCAGGAGTCATGCCGTGACTGCTGCAAAGCTGCCCCCCAAGAGGCCAGTCAGGCCAGAACATGCTTCAGTGCTGCCTGGACCCAGGGAGGCCTGGTGCCCCCAGAGAGGCCCAAGGACCCTCCGTGACACGGCTGGCCAGGATCACTGGTGCCACACTGCGGAGCCTTGTGGCCACGTCACATGGAGAAGTCAGAGAACGATGGGCAGCACTGTCTGCTGATGAGAGGCTCCAGAGTAAAACCGACAGAGAAATCAAGTCCTCACTGCCCACTTAATAAAAACAACCTCAGTTCTATAGGCGTCATTTTCCTTACCTGAAAATGGTTGGTAAGACCTACCTCCTACGTTGTTGCGGTGCAGTTTTATTTGTACTATGTTATAAATTTGTTGATTAAGTATTTATCAGCTGCCTAAAGTTTAGTAAAATCAGCCCAACACCAGTCAAGTCTGAAATTATCTCAAAATTTAAAACAAAGCCATACAAATTTTAGTGGGTTTTACTATATTTAGGACACCCTGGTGGACTAGTGGTTAAGAGGTGCAGCTGCTAACCAAAAGGTCGGCAGTTCAAATTCACCACGCACTCCTTGGAAACTCTATGGGGCAGTTCTATTCTATCGTATAGGGTCACTATGAGGCGGAATCCACTTGACAGCATTGGGTTTGGTTTTTTTAGTTTCACTAAAGATTTTTACAAGCTAGATTTCTAAAAAATACCAGGAATGTATTTATTTGTAATAAAAAAAAAACTGATTAAAAACGAACCACATTCTTTGCAGAAAATTCAAAGAAAGCACACACACACAAACGCCTATCTAAAATCTCATCTTCGAAACACAGTGACCTCAAACGTTCTAGAGCACATACTTTAGCCTATTTCTATTATTCATTGTTTTTACAAACGGGGCTCATATCGTCTGTAGTCTGCTTTTACATCTTAACACATAAGGAATGTACTCCAGAGTCACTGTATCAGTCTTCTCCCACAGTGGTGCTTCTAATGGATGCACAGTGTGAACATGACATAGGTCATCCAACCCGACTGTTCAACACGTAGGCTGTTTGCCATATTGCACACCATGAGTAAGAATGTGAACCACATCCTTGGATACAAATCTTTGAGTACATCTCTCATTACTTTCTTGGCATAAATCTTAGACATGAAATTCCTGAGTCAAAGTATAAGCACTTATGGGTAATTCTTTTCCAGTAGGGCTGTACCATTTATAGACCTATTTTTAAGTCATGAATACTCAGTTCTCCTCAACAAGACATAATTTTTTTGAAAATAAGCTTGGTTTACTGATTGATCAAGCACCTCTGTGCTGGATGCTATGAACAAGGCAAGTAGGGTCCCAGCGCTCTAGCAGGGTGGGTGGCTCCAACAGCTTACAATCCAGCAGTGAAAACATGAAACAAGCAACAATCACCTGGACATAACTGGGTGCTAGGATGTGAAAGTACAGAGTGCAGGGAGAATACTTAGCAGGGAGACCGAACCCAGTGTAAGGATCAAAGACGGCGCTGGAGAAAGCAGCCTTAAGCTGAGGCCTTAATGAAGGCAGCACGGCCACGTGAAAATGGCAGACAGCCTGCAAACAAAAGGAAGCAAGAGTGACGAGAAATGCAAAACTTCACAAAGTTCAAAAGGTATCTTTTTGTTTTTCTAAATGGATGCTTCTGGGATGTTTAAAACATCTGTTATTAAGCAGTTTAACATACACTGCAATTTTGTTTATAAATTTGTTCATCAGACATCAAAAATGGGGGGAGGGGGATATCAGCAGGGCTCCCTGTTTTAAGGGAGGAGGTGGTGCAATGGGTTTCTTTAAGAGGACTTTTGCCTTGGTTCTTTGGAAAAACAACTTAGATTCCCGCTCCCCAACCCCCAAGCCCAAAGGACTTGCTGGCTTTGCCCTAGTTCTCTGAGAAAACAATTTAGTGGACCTCCAAAGTTTTTTCTACCCCAGAGTATTTGTTACTTTGGGTGGGGGGGCAGGCTCTGCCAGCAGAGAATGTTACTTTTGTAGAAGATCTGGGTTGACTGACATCTCCTGCGTAATTAAGGATAGGCTGGGCTCTGGTCTGGTGACAGAGGCCTCACCTTGTAACTGATTATATAAAGGGTGGAAACACACAGGTTTGGTGGGGGGGGCCTCTTGCCGATAAAAACTGGGAGGAGATTAAGTCCTTTGAGACATGGAGGCCTTAGGCTTAAAATCCTCCCACACCAAGTTGAAAGTAAGCACAGCTAAGAGAGCTGCTGGCTAAGAGCTGGGCTGGTTAGCTGAGAGCCCCTGCTGAGGGAGCAGCAGCTCAGGGAACTGAGCTGAGCAGAGCAGAGCGGAGAGTGGTGGAGCAAAAACTGCTGCACTGGCTATGAGCTGGGCCAGCTAGAGAGGTCAATGATAGAGAGCCGGACAACAGAAAGCCTGATGGTGGCAAACTCGACAGCAGGGAAGCTGATCACAGAGAGGTCTGCCCAGCAGAAAAGCCTAGTAGGGTCCCCTCCTGGCAGAGAAGGCAGCCGCCTTGGAAAGAAGCAAGCTGTGCCAGCTGACTGCTGGCTGAGGGCAGTGGTGCCAGCTGAGAATGGTCTGAAGGCACTGAAGAAGCAATGCAGTCTTCACTTTGAGACCCTTCCAGACCTCGCCCGCGTGCCTCCTGATGCTGAACCGAGATGCTGTTACTTCCAAGTTGGTTCCGATCCTCAGCTGTAGCCTGTTAATCCCCTAATAAGCCACATAACAGTGGGTATGGTGAGTTCCACGTGGGCGTTGCAATGAATTACTGAACCCAGGAGAGAAGTAGAGAGTGCCATGGGGAGAGTGGCCAGTGTCAGAAATAATGGAAAAGTGGGAAGGCAGAGATACATGTGAACTTTGCCTTATGTTGTTGTTAGGTGCCATCGAGTAGATTCCGACTCATAGTGACGCTATGTACCACAGAATGAAACACTGCCCAGTCATGTGCCATGCTCACAATTGTTCCTATGCTTGAGACCACTGTTGCAACCACTGTGTCAATCCATCTTGTTGAGGGTCTTCCTCTTTTGCATTGACCCTGTACTTTACCAAGTATGATGTCCTTCTCCAGAGACTAATCCCTCCTGACAACAAAACAACATGATGCAGTCTTGCCATCCCTGCTTCTAAGGAACACCCTGGTTGTACTTGTTCCAGGACAGATTTGTTCGTTCTTTTGGCACACCATGGTATATTCAATATCCTCTGCGAACACCAGAATTCAAAGGTGTTAATTCTTCTTCGGCCTTCCTTATTCATTCTCCAGCTTTCACATGCATATGATGCGACTGAAAATACCATGGCTTGGGACAGGCACACCTCAGTCTTTAAGGTGACATCTTTGCTCTTCAACACTTTGAAGAAGCCTTTTGCAGCAGATCTGCCCAATGCAACGCGTCTTTCGATTTGACTGTTGCTTCCACGGATGCTGATTGTGGATCCAAGTAAAATGAAATCCTTGACAATTTCAATCTTTTATCCATTTATCATGATGCTGCTTATTGGCCCAGTTGTGAGGATTTTTATTTTCTTTGGGTTGAGGTGTAATCCATATTGAAGGCTGTGGTCTTTGATCTTCCCCAGTAAATGCTTCAAGTCCTCTTCACTTTCAGCAAGCAAGGTTGTGTCATCTGCATGAGTCTTCCTCCAATCCTGATGCCCCATCTTCGTATAGTTCAGCTTCTTGGATTATTTGTTCAGCATACACACTGAACAGGTATGGTGAAAAGATACAACCCTAACACAGCACCTTTCCCAACTTCATCCAGTATGCCCGTCTTCTGTCTGAACAACTGCCTCTTCATCTATGTTACAGGTTCCTCATGAGCACAATTACGTGTTCTGGAATTCCCATTCTTTGCAATGTTACCCATAATTTGTTATGATCCACACAGTAGAATGCCTTTGCACAGTCAATAAAACAAAAGTAAACATCCCTCTGGCATTCTCAGCTTTCACCCAAGACCCATCTGACATCAGCAATGATATCCCTGGTTCCACATCCCCTTCTGAATCCGGCCTGAATTTCTGGCAGTTCCCTGTTGATGTACTGCTGCAGCCGCTTTTGAATGACCTTCAGCAAAATTATGCTTGCGTGTAATATTAATGATATTGTTTGATAATTTCCGCGTTCGACTGGATCAGCTTTCTTGAAATAGTTATAAATATGGATCTTTTCCAGTTGGCTGGCCAGACAGCTGTCTTCCAAAGTTTTTAGCATAGACAAGTGAGCACTTCCAGTGCTGAATCCGTTTGCTGAAACATCTCAATGCTATTCCGTCAATTCCAGGAGCCTTGTTTTTCACCAAATGCCTTCAGTGCACCTTAGATTTCTTCCTTCAGTACCATCGGTTCCTGATCATACGCTACCTCTTGAAATGGCTGAACACCAACCAATTCTTTCTGGTATCTTCTTTGATGCTTCCTGCATCATTTAATATTTTCCCCGTAGAATCCTTCACTATTGTGGCTCAAGGCTTGAATTTTTTCTTTAGTTCCTTCAGCTTGAGAAATGCCGAGCACGTTCTTCCTTTTTGGTTTTCTATCTCCAGCTCTTTGTGCATGTCATTATAATATTTTACTTTGTCTTCTCGAGCTGCCCTTTGAAATCTTCTGTTCACCTCTTTTACATCATTTCTTTTGCTGTAGCTGCTCTATGTTCAAGAACAAGTTTCAGAGTCTCTTCTGACATCCATTTTGGGTCTTTTCTTTCTGTCCTGTCTTTTAAATGACCTCTTACTTTCTTCATGTATGATGCCTTTGAAGTCATTCCAGAACTCATCTGGCCTTCGGTCATTAGTGTTCAATGCGCCAAATCTGTTCTTGAGATGGCCTGTAAATTCAGGTGGAATATACTCAAGGTCATACTTTGGGTCTTGTGGACTTGTTGTAATTTTCTTCAGTTTCAACTTAAACGTGCATATGAGCAACTGACGGTCTGTTCCACAGTCGGCCCCTGGCCTCGTTCTGACTGATATTGAGCTTTTCCATCGTCTCCTTCCACAGATGTAGTCGATTTGATTCCTGTGTATTCCATCTGGCGAGGTCCATGCATATGGTCACTGTTTATGTTGGTGAAAAAAGGTAGTTGCAATGAAGTCGTTGGTCTTGCAAAATTCTATCATGTGATCTCCAGCATAGTTTCTATCACCAACGCCAAATTTTCCAACTATGGATCCATCTTCGTTTCCAAGTTTTGCATTCCAACCACCAGTTATTATCAATGCATCCCGATTATATGTTCGATCAATTTCAGACTGCAGAAGCTGATAAAAACCTTCAGTGTCTTCATCTTTGGCCTTAGTGCTTGGTGTGTAAATTTGAATAACAGTCACATTAACTGACCTTCCTTGAAGGCATATGGATACTATCCTATCACTGACAGCGTTGTATTTCAGGACAGATCTTGAAATGTTCTGTTTGACAATGAACGCAACACCATTCCTCTTCAAGTTGTCATTCTCCGCATAGTAGACCATATGATTGTCTGATTCAGAATTGCCAACACCAGCCCATTTCAGCTCACTAATGCCTAGGATATTGATGTTTATGCATTCCATTTCATTTTTGACGATGTCCAATTTTCCTAGATTCATACTTCGTACATTCCAGGTTCCAATTATTAATGGATGTTTGCAGCTGTTTCTTCTGAGTCGTGCCACATCAGCAAATGAACGTCCCGAAAGCTTTACTCCTTCCAAGTCATTAAGGTTGACTCTACTTTGAGGAGGCAGCTCTTCCCCAGTCATCTTTTGAGTGCCTTCCAACCTGGGGGGCTCATCTTCCAGCAGTATATCAGACAATGGTCCACTGCTATTCATAAAGTTTTCACTGGCTAATGCTTTTCAGAAGTAGACTGCCGGGTCATTCTTCCTGGTCTGTCTGACTCTGGAACCTCAGCTGAAACCTGTATGCAATGGGAGACCCTGCTGGTACCTGAATACCGGTGGCATGGATTCCAGCATCACAGCAACACGCAAGCCCCCAGAGCACAATAAACTGACAGACACATGCTTCACAGGGTCTAGCTTTGTGATGATCCTGATTCTTATCCCTCATGAATTAGTCAAGTCATACACTTCAGAGTAAAGTCAGAAGAGAAAAGGCGAGACTGGAGTGGACGGGACCAGATCGTGAAGGTCTCTGCAAAGCTCTTGAGGCTCCTGCACAGGTAACATGAGCAGGTTTGCATCCTAGAAGCCACAGTGTGAAGGTCGAATGGAGACAAGCAATACTGAAGACAAAAGAGAGGCTGTGGTGGACATGGGTCATTCTGGCTGCCCAATATCCAAAACCCTTCCTACCTGGAAGAATCCAGAACTGGAGGGATGCAGAGGCCACCTCCCACTGCTGGGCCCCAGTAACACCCTAAGGGCATACGGTCTAAGCCCAACCAAGCTCGCATACCATCCAGCAGACGTCTATCCACTGTGCACTGTCCTCAGATTCATGCCAAGGCAAAGACCATGACTGTGATACTTATCTTGAGAGAGGGAGGTGAAGGCTCAGGGTCAGTTAGAGAAGAAGAAAGCAGATCAGTGGTTACTGGAAGATGAAGGAGGGTGGTTCACGAGTGTTCCCACGTGTCAGAACTTATCAAATAGCACACTGCATTCCAGAAGCCCGATGGCCAACTGCACCCTGGTCCTGCTGGCTGGGACTGGATCACTGGCCCAAGTCCATGTGTAAAGACAATGGGGAAGTGAGTACTGGCTCTGTTCAGGCTCCACTGTGGGAGGGAACCACAAGTGACCTACAGGATGCAGCCTGCCAGAGGTTCACAGCAGTCTGGTAAGGCCCAGATCTGAGCCACTACTCCAGGCTCTGTGCACCAGGTCCCGGCCCTACCTGACACCACTGAGGCTGGGTGCAGCCAGTGGCCACCGCTGCTCCTGGTGGCATGAGCACCAGGAGACAGATGATGCCCTCCGCAACCTCCCCGTTCAGCTGACTCTGCTGCGTGTGTCAGAGTAGAACTGTGGGTTTTCAGTGGCTGATCTTTTGGAGGCACATCACCAGGCCTTTCTTCTGAGGTTCTTCTGGGTGAGCTCGAACCTCTAATTTTTTGGTTAGCAACTGACCACTTTAATTGCTTGCACCAGATACAACGGCTGGGATGGAAGAGGTGCTCTGGCTTTTCTGAGCAGCCAAGACTCTATATTCTTGGCCTCTCCCTGGCCCACTGCAGCTCTGGAAATCCCTAGAGACAGATGAAGCACACGATGAAGCCACCCTCACTTGACAGAAAAGCGAGGAAAACATGTGCATACCTGCGAAAACGCCTGTGATGCTTCACTCACTCAGAATTCAGAGTAAACAAATGCGGTGTAAATAAAGTTAGCGAATGAAAGCTTAAACACATTGTTCATAAGAGATTTCCAGGCCTATGCACTGTTTTTCTATTCAGTCTGACAGTCGGCTCCCAGGCCCAGAACAGAGATTACATAAAGGGCAGCTTTAGGCAGGCGTACACGGTACAGAGGGCTGACAGCTGACACTGGGGAATGGGAGACAGAAAAACTAAAAAAAGCTGAAAAATAAAACTCCAAACACGGGAAACAGCTGTATATGCCTCAACAAGCCTGAAGAACATCACTGTTTACATCACCACGTAAGAAATCACATTTAAAATGTTTACTCAAGATCATCAGAGAAAGTTTATATCACGTTCAGCACATTCCATTTAAGAAAGCAAGAAAATAATTTATTTTAGAAAAACCCCCACCCTAAAAGGGATGTTTTGGTGCTTAAATGGGCAAAACCAGAGGATATCCAGAAAACACGGATGTTCAGCTGCTTTCCTGCTGTTTGGTGAACCCTGCATTTATCATAAATGGCTCTGTGAACAACATACATGAACCCATGGTGTGTGCTGCCAGGTATGCTGAAGGATATAATTTAGTCTGTGTTATATTAAGTGTTCTATAATAAACCACCTAACTGTATGATACTATGATAAATGGATAAAATATTGAAGTTGTAAAGGAAGGATTTCATCTTACTCGGATCCACAGTCAACGCTGATGAAAGCAGCAGTCAAAAAATCAAATGACGCGCTGCATTGGGCAAATCTGCTGCAAAAGACCTCTTCAAAGTGTTAAAAAGCAAAGATGTCACTTTAAGGGCTAAGGTATGCCTGACCCAAGCCATGGTATTTTCAAACGCCTCATATGCACGTGAAAGCTGGACAATGAATAAGGAAGACCAAAGATGAATTGACTTCTTTGAATTATAGTGTTGGTGAAGAATACTGAATATACCACGGGCTGCCAAAACAACAAACAAATCTGTCTTGGAAGATGTACAGCCAGAATGCTCCTTAGAAGCAAGGATAGCCAAACTACGTCTCACATACTTTGGACATGTTATCAGGAGGGATGAGTCCCTGAAAAAGGACATCATGCTTGGTAAAGCAGAAGGTCAGCGAAAAAGAGGAAGACCCTCAGTGAGATGGATTAACACAGTGGCTGCAACATCATGCTTGGTAAAGCAGAAGGTCAGAGAAAAAGAGGAAGACCCTCAGTGAGATGGATTAACACAGTGGCTGCAACAGCGGGCTCGAGCATAACACCAATTGCGAGGATGGGGCAGGACCGGGCAGTGTTTTGTTCTGTTGTACACAGGGTTGCTATGAGTCGGAATTGATTCAAGGGCAACTGACAACAACATCATAAAGACTAACCTAAATATTCTTCTCTTTACTGAGTAAAATTTGTTTACGAGGAAGGGAGGCTAAGGGACTGGCTTTCTGGGCCAGCAATGGCCCGGATTTACTGCGTGACTGAAGACAAGTCATTTAACCTCCTTGTACGTCAAAGATTTCCCTATCTGTAAAAATAAGATAATGGTTTACCTCTCAAATTTGGTGGATTTTAAACAACTACCATAAAGTCCTTTAGAAATGCCTTATTGTGTTTGTGTAGTTTAAACTTTAAATAACCTGCTTTAAATATCTGAATTTCCAACGGAACACCTCACAAAGAAACAGATGTCTAAAAGTAAATTAAAATAAAAGGTTGTTTTATACTTCTTATAAGGCTATATAAAAATAATTGACAGCATTAGAGTGGCCTCATTTTCAGAGTAATGAGAGAAATGGTCCAGTGAATTCCTCTGAGGGGTTTCCAGTGGCTAACCCTGGTTTCCATGGAGATAAGAGTTCCTTTTATGGTCTCAATTAGGCAGACTTTCCTCTCACCATTGCCTTTTCTTACAGGAGGTGGCACCCGGCAGTGAAGTAAATCTAACGGCCCCCATTTAACCTTCCAACAAAGGAGTCACAGAGGGTCTCCCAACATGCAGTGTGTGGAATCTGGTGCCTCCCTCCTCCTCGACACTAGAGCAAAGTGAAGGTGAAGGAAAGGCTGGCCTTGGTCAGTTCCATGCGTTGGTACTCTCTCCCCCAGGCTCAAGAGCCCATGCACACAGATGAGGAAGGGGCAAAGGTGTTGGGGAGCATCCTGAAGAACACCACAAACCCCAAGATAGCAGGATGCAAGTGGCTGGTTTGTAGGGATTCAGTATTTGTAGCCCTGGAACTTATACAATGTGGGCTCCCTCTTTTTAAAAAGGTCCTTCCCAGGGCCTTGGAAGGGCCCATGGAAGTGAGGACCCTGGAGCTTTGAGGTAAATCTGCCCCCACAAGTGGTACCGGGCTCAGGTTCAGGCATCAGGAAGGATCTTGGCGTGCTAAAACCAGCAGTGCCCTCCAAATGCCACCACTCCATGTCTGGATGAGAAAACAGTGGACCTGAGGCTAGTGGACACCTCAGTGTGTACAGAAGACAAGGCAGCTATAAATTAACTGAGGAAGCTGAGGCAGGATAGTCCGGAAAGTTCATCTGTCAGAGATGAATAGGGAGGGCCTAGCCCAGCTAGGGTGCTGTCAGTGCTCGTCAAGGGCACACCAAGAAGGAAGGCAGAGTTAGGATTCAGAGACTGCAAGATGGGCAGGGCTGAGAAACTCGTCCTGGAGGGAGTTCAGACTGCAACGGCAGAGATGGGGTGCTGAAGAAACACACAGAGAAAGAGTGAAGGTGGGTGGGGCGGGTCCTAGCAGCAGTGTCAGTGACAGGGAGAAGAGCATGGCCCAGGAGTGACACAGGGTGGTCCAAACAGAAGAAGGCACAAGTCAGGGTGGGTGGTGGAATGCATGACAGGTGACAGCCGGACACCTGAATCCACTGGGAGGTGAGGGGCGAGGAGTTGAGCGCACCACACTTACCCTGATCTGCGTCTCTCACTCTCTGAACCATCTACTCTGGTGCTCATGCCAAGCCCTGGCTGTCACTGGACTCCACCATCTCACCTCCTTAACTCCCATTAACTTCCTCGCCATTGCTATGCCCAGGTTTCCAGCTCTGAAACTTCTGCCCGGACTACCCCGAGAGCCCTCCTATGTCCTCTGTGGTGTCAAACCATACCAACATCACCCCACACCTGTCCAGCTCCTTTTATTCCACCACAATAGGATCCCATCACCTCTTTGCTCCAAGTCCTCTTCAGGTTCCTGACATTCCCCGTCCCTAACCATCTTGTCTCAGTGACGCCCAGCGGCTCCTAGCTTCCAATTAGCCAACTGCCTCAAGCCCTCCTGAATGAAACTCTCTGCTCCTCTGCCAGGAAGGGGCTCTTGATGGTCTTACCTCCAACTCCTACCTTTCAAAACAGCCCACACTCCACCTCTGGGGACACCTGGCTAACTCAGCCAACAACTCTGCCCTGGCACGTAGCTTTGTCTCTTAAGTTGCCTTTTGCCTGTCTATAGGCTCTTCCCTGGCAAGGAACCCTGTCTTCCACCTCTGTATCCCGAAGGCCCACAATTTGCTAGGTGCTGGGACTGATTCAGGGACAGCCCAGACAAGGTGAGACACAGACAGACACACACACACCAGTTCTGAGATGCACACGCAGAGGCCAAAAGAACAGCTCTGGGGACAATCACAGAAGTCATGTAGCTCGGCACCCTTAAGTGACCACGGGTCTAAAGCACACACACAGGCAAGAAGCACACCTCTTCGGGAAGGGTGGGACCCACTAACAGTAGACCAGTGTTCATGGCATTGACGGGGTCAGGGGAGACACTGGTGAGAAGCGACGGCAGTGCAGGGGGTTGGGACAGTGATGTGACATCACAGCTGAAATAGGGATGGAAAGCAGGGTGGAAATTACGAGGCGTCACAGCTGGGGTCAGGCTGGAGATGTGACGTCACAACTGGGGTCAGCTCCAAGCTGATATGACGTCACAGCCGGGAGAGCGGTCAGAATGAAGATGTGGCGTCGCAGCTGCAGGGAAAGGCAGAAACGACGTGGCGATGGGACCTTGGCTAGGGGTGAGCCGGGACGGCGCGGCCCGAAGAGCCAGCACCGAGCCAGGTGAGCGGGTCCCACCGCGGGTGATGTGACAGCCATATGCGATGGAAAGGGCAGCGCGGAGACAATGACAGGAGGGTCTGCTTGGCCAGCCCTACCTAGAGACGTAGCCACAGCTGGGACCCGCCGCCGCCGCAGCCGCAGCCGTCGTCGTCGTCGTCCTCGTCCTCGTCCCCGTCTCCCCCGCCTGCGTCGCCCCCTACGCTTCCGCTTCCGCTCGGGCAGCCTCGCCGTGCGCAGGCGCGGGAAGGAACGGAGGCGCGGGCAGCCTCGCCGTGCGCAGGCGCGGGAAGGAACAGAGGCTCGGGCAGCCTCGCCGTGCGCAGGCGCGGGAAAGACCGGAGGCGCAGGAAGACCGACTTGCGCAGGCGCGGGAGGGCCCCAGAGGCAAGGGGGCATGATGGGCGGAGGCGCGCTGGTCGCGTTGCCCCAGCAACTGCTCGGTGCCCCGCGGCAGAAGTTTGGGGTGAATGAATGGGATACCACGGTTTTGCAAAGAATTCCTCGTGACCACCCGCAGTCTGGCTCGTAAATAAAAACTTTTTCTAACCGGAAGTGGAAGGCCGTGGCTAGACGAAAGGTTTAAGACCCGTTGAACGAGCTGCTGCGTCTTTCCATGGGAAGCTTGGGGCGGGGCGGCAGGAATAAAAACGGGGAAGTGGGATGGTGGGACGTGGGCTTCTTGGTGGTGAAGAGCTGTGCCAGTCGTGGTACCGCTGTACCCTCAGTCGCCTTATCTTTAAAGTTCGGATAATAATGGCATTGCCATCGTTGAGGCTTTATGAAACACAGGAAAGGGCTGACAGAAGACAGAGTGGTTGGCCCATCCAAAAAAAAAGTTGTCATTAAGTCGATTCCTACTCATACTGACCCCACGTGACAGAGTAGAACTGAGCCATCGGGTTTTCCTGGCTGTAATATTTGAGGGAGCAGACCACCAGGTCTCTTCTCCCATGGAGCGGCTGGTGGGTTCCAACCACCAACCTTTTTGTTAGCAGGCCAGTCATTAACCACTGTGCAACCTGACCCTATGCACAACAAAACGAAACACTGCCTGGTCCTGCACTATCCTCACAAATGTTAGGCTGGAGCCCGTTGTTGCAGCCACTGTGTGAATCCATCTCCTCCAGGGTCTTCCTCTTTTTTGCTGACCCGCTACTTTGCCAGGCATGATGTCCTTCTCCAGGGACTGGTCCCTCTTGTTAACGTGCAGAGTATGTGAGATGAAGTCTTGCCATCCTTGCTTCTAAGGAGCATTCTGGTTGTGCTTCTTCCAAGACAGATTGTTCATTCTTCTGATAGTCCATGCTATATTCAATATTCTTCCCCAATACCATAACTCAAAGGCATCAATTTTTCTTCAGTCTTCCTTATTCATTGTCTAGCTTTTGCATGCATATGAGGTGATTGAAAATACAACTTGGATCAGGTGCACTTAGTCCTCAAGGTTACATCTTTCATTTGTAACACTTTAAAGAGGTTTTTTTGCGGCAGATTTTCCCAGTGCAATATGTTGTTTGATTCCTCGACTGCCGCTTCCATGGGCATTGATTGTGGATCCAAGTAAAATGAAATCCTTGACTGCTTCAATACTTTCTTCCTTTATCACGATGTTGCTTATAGGTCCAGTTGTGAGGATTTTTGTTTTCTTTGTGTTGATGTGTAATCCATACTGAAGGCTGTGGTCCTTGATCTTCATCAGTAAGTGCTTCAAGTCCTCTTCCCTTTCAGCAAGCGAAGTTGTGTATCTGCATATCGCAGTTTGCTAATAAGTCTTCTTCCAATCCTGATGTCCTGTTCTTCATATAGTCCAGCTTCTCAGATTATTTGCTCAACATATAGATTGAATAAGTATAGTGAAAAAGATACAACCCTGATGCATACCTTTCCTGATTTTAAACCAGACAGTATCCCCTTGTTCTGTTCAAACAACTGCTTCTTTGTCTACCTATACAGTTAAGTGTTCTGGAATTCCCATTTTTTGCAATGTTTTCCATAATTTGTTATGATCCACACAGTTGAATATCTTTGCATAGTCAGTAAAACACAGGTAAGCATCTTTCTGATATTCTCTGCTTTCAGCCAAGATCCATCTGACATCAGCAATGATATCCCTCATTTCATGTCATCTTCTGAATCTGGCTTGAATATTTGGCAATTCTCTGTCGATGTAGCACTTCAACTAGGAAGAAGGGCCTGGTGATCTACTTCTAAAAACATTGGCCAGTAAAAACCTCAGGGCTTAGGGGAAAAAAATCTCCCAGGCTGTTCTTTTCAAAGAACCAAGGCAAAAGACCACATAAAGGAACTCATTGCAACACACGCACCGCACCTATTGCTGACTGAGTGCCATGTATAGGTTATACCAAGAAGTGTATGAAGTAGTTTATAGTCTTAAGGAGCTCCCAATGTGGTTGGGGAGACAAAATAACATACATTACTTATTAGGAAAGACATGAAAACTAGAATATGGTTTATGATGTGTCAGATGAAGAAGGCTTCAAGTAGACAATATGTAAGCAGGCTAGAGGAGGGGAAGGATGGGGGCCTGGATGAGGAAAGGAAGGGCTTCCAGGCAGAAGGAACACAGCAAGGAGAGAGGTGGAGGCAGATGCTGAGGTGTGTAAGAGAAGAACAGATGCTTAGGAGCAGAACAAGAGGTATGTGGGATCAGACGGTGGAGGACCAGGGGAGGCCACGGAGCTGATAGGCGATAAGGCATGTTCTCAAGCAGGAAGCGGAAGCCTGTTGAATGTTGTGCTAGGAGCTGACCTGGTGGAGATGCACAGGGACTGGAGCAGGTTGATCTTGAATCCAAGGTGGTCATCAAGAGGGCTGTTGGGGTGGTGTGGACATGTGGTGAGGAAGGCCTTGCAAGAGTGGATGTGGTGACAAGTCAGGTAAAGGCAGAAGCATCGCAGCTGGTACTGATCGAGAGCATACTACCTGACAGGCACTGGGCTACAGTCTTCAGATGGAGATTTCATCTATGAATCCTGTGTCTACCTTTTAGAGGTGAGGGAACTAAGACTTACAGAGAGAAAGAGACTGCTTAAACATAAATATTACCTTTGCTCCCTCCCCTAAAACAAGTCACATGACAACAAGAGTATTAAGCCAGCATAAACCCACAAGGTCAACAAGACAATGGGGAAAGACGACAGCACATAAAAGAAGATGACACTTTGGACTTGGAAAACAGGGGTAAACAGGAACCAGGTTAACCAAGTGGAAGGAGCTGAGGCCTAATCCTGATGCACAAGAAACCCACAAGACACCACCTATTCTGTAGCAGAATTTTGGACAATTTCAGGAATTAGGCAGCAGGCACTCCTGAATGCACAGGTTTTGTCAGGGGACAGCTGTTGTTCTTAGCTACTGTCAAGTCAGCCACAACTCCTGGAGACCCCATGCACAACGGGATGAAACACTGCCCAGCCCTGTGCCATCCCCGTGATTGGTTGGGGATTGGATGGACTGTGGTGAGCCATACGGTTTTCACTGGCTGATTTTTGGACGTAGATCACCAGGTCATTCCCCTAGTCCTTCTTAGCCTGGAAGCTCTGCTGAAACCTGTTCAGCATCATGGTAACATACAAGCCTCCACTGACAGACAGGTGGTGGCTGTGCATCAGGTACATTGGACAGGAATGGAACCTAGGTCTCCCACATGGCAGGTGAGAAGTCTACCACTGAACTGCCACCACCCCCGTGGGGGATGGGGAGGAAAGCTAGGGGGGTAGGGACAGCTCAAATAGGAGACTGGCTGGGAGCCTTTAAAAAAACCCACATGTCCCTGAAGACGTTGAACCGGACAGGCTGTGGACATGGTAAGACCTAGCATGTTCAAGCGTTGAAATAAGGCTCCAGGAACAGGGGAAGTGAGGATTTATGCAGCAACGGGTACCTTCCACCCCACTTTCCCTCAGCTGCAGCACGTGGACTCTAAGGCTTTTCTCCAGCTGGAGGTGGGAGGGTTCCTGTCTGGTACATTTGACTAGTCTGGGAGAAGATCCTGCCAAATGCTAACACTCAGGGAGCTCCCCCACCAGAAGAGAACTTGCAGGGACTCCCACTAGTTGACACCCCTGTCTGCCCCCACAGAACTTCCAATAAACATTGTTGTGTCATACCTAAATATACAAAGATAACCAAAGACCAACAAACATTTAAGGATGACTGGCAGGAAAAAAACAAATAAAGATACTAAGAAGAAAGAAAAAAAATGCGAGAAGGAGAAAAAATGTTATAAAAACTTTATTATGTGCAGTCTCTGAAGATAACATTACATCCATGAAAGAAGAGAAATATATATATATATAAAAGAACATTCAGGGAATAAGAAAGAGCTCTTGAAAATTAAAAAAGCAATAACTAAAAATTTTAAAGCTAATAAAAAAGTTAGGAGATAAACTTGATATCTCTCAGACGATGGAAGAAAAAGAAAAAGATGAAAGCAAGAACATTAGAAGATTAAGAAGTCTAACATCTGACTAACAGGAATTACAACAAAGAGAACTGCAAAAACAGGAGGAAATTGTTAAAGAAATAATGCAAGAAAAATTCCCAGATGCAAAAGACCTGTTTCCATACTGAAAGCACCCACCAAGTGCCCAACACAATAAGTCTAAAAATATCCACATCAAGGCACATCATCATGAAATTTCACCAGAGATAACGAGAAGATCCTAAAAGTTGCCAGAAAGGGGAGAAAATTAGGTCACATTTAAGAGGTTAAAATCAGAAAGGCATAGAAAGTCTACATAGCACCTTAGGAAGCTTAGGTATAATGGAGTATTAACTTCAAAATTCTAAGTAATTCCAATATGGAATTTGATCCTCAAACAAAATGTTAGATAAGTTTGAGGATGGAATAAAAATATTTTCAAATATGCAATATCTCAAAAATATTATCTACTGTCTTAGTTATCTAGTGCTGCCGTAACAGAAATACCACAAGTGGAGGACTTTAACAAAGAGAAATTCATTCTCTCACAGTCTAGGAGGCTAGATGTCTGAATTCAGGGTGCCAGCTCCAGGAAAAGGGTTCTTCTCTCTGTCAGCTCTAGGGGAAGGTCCTTGCCATCAATCTAAAGGACTTGCTATTCTCTTGGCTCTTGTTTCTTTTTCTTTTCTTTTTTTTTTTTTCAATTGTACTTTAGATGAAGGCTTACAGGACAAACTAGTTTCTCATCAAACAGTTAGTACACACATTGTTCTATGACATTGGTTAACAACCCCAGGACATGTCAACACTCTCCCTTCTCACCCTGGGGTTCCCTATTACCAGCTTTCCTGTTCCACCTGCCTTCCAGTCCCTGCCCCAGGGCTGGTGTGCCCCTTTTAGTCTTGTTTTGTTCCATAGTCTTTGGCTGAAGGGTGAACCTCAGGAGTGACATCATTTCTGAACTGAAAGGGTGTCCGGGGGCGTACTCTCAGGGTTTCTCCAGTCTCTGTCAGGCCCACAAGTCTGGTCTTTCTTTTTGAGTTAGAATTTTGTTCTACATTTTCTTCCAGCTCTGTGCGGGGCTCTCTATCGTGATCCCTGTCAGAGCAGTCACTAGTGGTAGCTAGGAACCATCTCATTGTACTGGACTCCGTCTGGTGGAGGCCGTGGTAGATTAATTTTTCCTTGCTCCCGAAGGGATGAGACTAGTGGAGTATCCTAGATGGCTGCTCACAGGCTTTTAAGACCCCAGACACTACTCACCAAAGTAGAATGTAGAACATATTCTTTATAAACTATGTTATGCCAATTGAGCTAGATGTTCCCTGAGACCATGGTCCCCACAGCCTTCAGCCCAACAATTCAGTCCCTCAGGGAGTTTGGATGTGTCTATGGAGCTATCATGACCTTTCCTTGTACAGGCTGTGCTGGCTTCCCCAGTATTGTGTACTGTCTTACCCTTCACCAAAGTTACCACTTGTCTATTGTCTATTAAGCGCTTTCCATTCCCCCTCCCCGTAACCATCAAAGACTGTTTCTTTTTGTATGTAAACCTTTTCATGAGTTTTTATAGTAGTGGTCTCATACAATATTTGTCCTTTTGTGATTGACTTATTTCACTCAGCATAATGTCCTCCAGATTCATCTACGTTATGAGATGATTCACAGATTGATCATTGTTCTTTACCGTTGCGTAATACTCCATTGTGTGTATGTGCCACAGTTTGTTTATCCATTCATCTGTTGAAGGGCGTCTAGGTCGTTTCCATCTTTTTGCTATTGTGAACAGTGCTGCAATGAACATGGATTTGCATATGTCTATTTGTCTGACGGCTCTTATTTCTCTAGGATATATTCCTGGGGTGGAATTGCTGGACCACATGGTATTTCTATTTCTAGCTTTCTAAGGGAGTGCCATATCATTTTCCAAAATGGTTGTATCATTTTGCATTCCCACCAGCAGTTCTGATCTCCCCACAGCCTCTCCAGTATTTGTTATTTCCTGTTTTATTGATTTGTACCAGTAATGCTGGGGTGAGATGGTATCTCATTGTGGTTTGGATTTGTATTTTTTTTTTTTTTTTTTTTAATGGCTAGAGATTGTGAGCATTTCCTCATGCTTCTCTTGGCTGCTTGAATGTCTTCTTTGGTGAAGTGTCTGTTCATTTCCTTTGCTCATTTCTTAATTGGATTATTTGTCTTTTTGTTGTAGAGGTGTTGGATTTTCTTGTAGATTTTAGAGATTAGACATTTATCTGATTTGTAATAGCCGAAAAGTTTTTCCCAGTCTGTAGGTTCTCTTTTTACTCTTTTGGTGAAGTCTTTTGATGAGCATGACTGTTTAATTTTTGGAAGATCTCAGTTATCTAGCTTATCCTCTGGAGCTTGTGTATTGTTGGTTGTGGTTTGTATCTTGCTAATGCCCTCATTTAGGGCCTCTAGCATTGATCAGGAAACCCCGGTGACATAGTGGTTAAGTGCTACAGCTGCTAACCAAAGGGTTGGCAGTTCAAATCCACCAGGTGCTCCTTGGAAACTCTATGGGGCAGATCTGCTCTGTCCTATAGGGTTGCTATGAGTCAGAATCAACTCGACGGCACTAGGTTTGGTTTTGGTTTTTAGCATTGATCATATGTTTTCTTCTACGAGTTGCATAGTTTTTGGCTTTATCTTTAGGTCTTTTATCCATTTTGGGTTAGTTTTTGTATATGGTGTGATGTATGGGTCCTGTTTCATTATTTTGCATATGGTCATCCATTTTGCCAGCACCATTTGTTAAAAAGTCTGTCTTTTCCCCATTTGATGGACCTTGGGCCCTTGTGTAAGATCAGGTGACCATAGGTGGATGGATTTACATCTGGGTTCTCAATTCTGTTCCACTGGTCAGTGTACCTGTCATTGTACCAGTACCAGGCTGTTTTGACTACCATAGCTGGATGGTAGGTTCTGAGGCCAGGTAGTACGAGTCCTCCTATTTTACTCTTCTTCTTCGGTAGTGCTTTACTTATCCGGGGCTTTTTCTCTTTCCATATAAAGTTGTTGATAAGTTTTTTCATCTTTTTAAAGAATGTCGTTGGTATTTGGATCAGTATTTCACTGCGTTTGTACATCACTTTGGGTAGAACCGTCATTTTCACAATGTTGAGTCTACGTATCCATGAGCATGATATGTTTTTCCATTTATGTAGATCTCTTTTGGCTTCTTGCAGTAAGTAGTGTTACAATAATCTAGAATGTAATTAACATGAGATTTCAGCTTCCACCATGAAGGCATGATTTCTACAGAACTAGCCCTTCCCCTTTAAAAACTAGGAAACTAGACAAAATAAATGAAACAACTATTTTCAGACAGTAGACAACAAGAAGGGTTGAGATTCTTGAAAGAAGGAAAATAAAAGAGCTGAGCCCATTGACTGCCCCAACTTTCCGCTAAGAGTCCATTCCAGAACCAGAGCACAAGGAGGAAAACCCAAGCCAAGCCACCCGTCTTGCTGAATATTCATCTACACTTTCCAGAGTGAAGCTCTGTGCAGCCAGGCAGAGTACAATTGCCAGGGAAAGAAGTTACTGGGAGTTATAAGCCACACAATTTCTAGAACCCATACAGGGATGGGGTTTGCTCAAGTCTCCACCAACCAAAGTGAAGAGACCTCATAGAATATTTAGGCCAGTCAGTAGACACTAGGTGGGTCAAGACTTAGTAAATAAATAAATAAAACCAAATCAGTTGCCATGGAGTCAATTCCCACTCATGGTGACCCCATGTGTTAGTTGTTGTTGTTAGGTTAGGTCAAGTGGGTTCCAACTCATAGTTCCCTATGTTCAACAGAAGAAAACACTGCCCCGTCCTGCAATATCCTCACAGTCCTTGGTATGCTTTAGCCTACTGTTGCAGCTACTGTGTCAGTCCATCTCATTGAGGGTCTTCCTCTTTTTTGATGACCCTCTACTTTACCAAGCATATCTTTTTCCAGGGACTGATCCCTCATGATTGCATGTCCAAAGTATGTGAGACATTGTTTCACCAACCTTGCTTCTAAGGAGCATTCCGGTTGTACTTCTTCCAAGACAGATTTGTTTGTTCTTTTGGCAGTCCATGGTAATTCAATATTCTTGGCCAACAACACAATTGAAAGGCATCAATCCTTCCATCTTCCTTATTCATTGTCCACCTTTCGCATGCATATGACGCAATTGAAAATATACCATGGCACACCGTAGTCTTCAAGGTGACATCTTTGCTTTTTAATACTTTCAAGAGGTCTTTTGCAGCAGATTTTCCCAATGCAATGCATCTTCTGATTTCTTGACTGCTGCTTACATGGGTGTTGAATGAGGAGCCAAGTAAAATGAAATCCTTGACAACTTGGTATCTTTTCTTCGTTTATCATGATGTTGATTATTGGTCCAGTTGTGAGGATTTTTGTTTTCTTTATGTTGAGGTATAATCTACACTGAAGACTGTGGTCTTTGATCTTCACTAGTAAGTGCTTCAAGCCCTCTTCACTTTCAGCAAGCAAGGTTGTACATCTGCATAATGAAGTTTGTTAATGAGTCTTTCTCCAGTCCTGATGCCCCATTCTTCATATAGTCCATCTTCTCAGATTATTGGCTCAGCATACAGATTGAATGAGTACAGTGAAAAGATACAACCCTGACGCACACATTTCCTGACTTTAAACCACACAGTATCCCCTTCTTCTGTTCAATGAACTACCTTCGATCTATGTACAGGTTCCTCATGAGCACAATTCATTGTTCTGGGATTCCCATTCTTCTCGATGTTATCCGTAATTTGTTATGATCCACACAGTCAAATGCCTTTGCATAGTCGATAAAACACAGGTAAACATCTTTCTGGTATTCTCTGCTTTCAGCCAAGATCTCTCTGACATCAGCAATGACATCCCTGGTTCCATGTCCTCTTCTGAATTGGACTCAAATTTCTGACAGTTCTATGTCAATATACTGCTGCAGCTGGTTTTGAATAATCTTCAACAAAATTTTACTTGCGTGTGATAATGATATTGTTTGGTAATTTCTGCATTCGGTTGGATAGGAATAGGCATAAATGTGGATCTCGTCCAGTTGGTTGGCCAGGTAGCTATCTTCCAAATTTCCTGGCATAGACAAGTAAGCATCTCCAGCACATTTGTCGAAGTATCTCAATAGGTACTTCATCAATTCTTGGAGCCTTGTTTTTCACCAATGCCTTCAGTGCAGCTTGGACTTCTTCCTTCAGTACCATCGGTTCTGATCATATGCTACCTCCTCAAATGATTCAGTGATGACCAATTCTTTTTGGTATAGTGACTCTGTGTATTATCTCCATCTTCTTTTGATACTCACTGCATCATTTAATATTTTCCCAGTAAAATCTTTCAATATTGCAACTTGAGGCTTGAATTTTTTCTTTAGTTCTTTCAGCTTCAGAAATGCCGAGCATGTTCTTCCCTTTTGGTTTTCTATCTCCAGGTCTTTGCACATGTCATTTGGCTTTCGTGGACTTGTTCTAATTTTCTTCAGTTTCAACTTGAACTTTCATATGAAAAATTGATGGTCTGTTTCACAGTTGGCCCCTGACTTTGTTCTGACTGATGATATTGAGCTTTTCCACTGTCTCTTTACACACATATAGTCAATTTGATACCTGTGTATTTCATCTGGCCAGGTCCACATCTATAGTCAGTGTTTATGTTGTTGAAAAAGGTATTTCCAATGAAGAAGCAGTTGGTCTTGCAAAATTCTATCATGTGATCTCTGGCACGATAGAATCCACTATGTGCCTGTCAGTTTGTCATACTGTGGGGGTGTGGGGACTTTCATGTTGCTGTGATGCTGGAAGCTATGCCACCAGTATTCAAATACCAGCAGGGTCACCTGCTGCAAAAGGTTTCAGCTGAGCTTCCAGACTAAGACATACTAGGAAGGACCTGGCAGTCTATTTCTGAGAAGAATTACCCAGTGAAAACCTTATGAATAACAGAGGAGTATTGTCTGATATAGTGTTGGAAGATGAGCCCCTCAGGTTGGAAGGCACTCAAAAGATGACTGGGGAAGAGCTGCCTTCTCAAAGTAGAGTCAACCTTAATGATGTGGATGGGCTCAAGCTTTCAGACCTTCATTTGATGATGTGGCATGACTCAAAATGAGAAGAAACAGCTGCAAACATCTATTAATAATTGGAAAGTAGAATGTGCAAAGTATAAATCTAGGAAAATTGAAAATGTCAAAAATGAAATGGAACACATAAGCATCGATATCCTAGACATTAGAGAGCTGAAATGGACTGGTATTTGTATCTTGAGTTGGACAATCATATGGTCTACTATGCCTGGAATGACAACTTGAAGAGGAAGGGCTTTGCATTCATTGTCAAAAAGAACACTTCAGGATCTGTCCTGAAATACAATGTGCAATCAGGATGCATTGATAATTACTGGTGATTGGAATGAAAAAGTTGGAAACAAAGAAGAAGGATTGGTAGTTGGAAAATACGGCCTTGGTGATAGAAATGATGCCAGAGATCACATGATAGAATTTTGCAAGACCAACGACTTCTTCATTGCAAATACATGTGTTAGTAGTGGGGCTAAATTAGTCCTGAAAAATGGTACTCTAGAACAGAGTTTCTCTGCTTTGGTGCTTGTGACATTTTTGGCCAGGCATTCTTTGTTGTGAGGCGTCTTCCTGTGCATTGTAGGATGTTCAGCAGTGTTCCTGACCTCTACACACTAAATGCCTATTGTCTGTTACTGTTCCCCCCTCAAGTCATGATAATCAAAAATGTCTTCAGACATTACCAAATTTTCCTTGGAGGGAAAAATTGCCTTCAGTGGAGAACCACTGCTGCAGACCCATCTTTTAAAAACAAATCGAGCTCCGCAAATGTTTAAGCTTATCTACAAGTAATTTATATGCTTGTGAACCTCGGCAACTTGTGGAGCACTATCAAACGTTTTAACAAGTAAATGGAGACCTAGAAGATGGACATAGCTAAGTGAAAGCTGTTAGGTGCCATTGAGTCATTCTGACTCATTGTGACCACATGTATAACAGAATGAAACACGGCCTGGTCCTGCACCATCCTCATAATGGTTGTTATACTGGGGCCCATTGTTGTAGCCACTATGTCGGTCCATCTCATCAAGGGTCTTCTTCTATTTCACTGACCTTCTACTTCACCAAGCATGATGTCTTTCTCCATAGACTGGTCCCTCCTGATAACATGTCCAAAGTATGTAAGATGAAGTCTCACCATCCTTGCATCTAATGAGCATTCTGTCTGTACTTCTTCCAAGACAGATTTGTTCGTTCTTTCGGCAGTCCCTGTTATATTCAGTATTCTTCACCAACACCATAATTCAAAGGCATCAATTCTTCAGTCTTGCATATTTACTGTCCAGCTTTCACATGCATATGAGGCGATTGAAAACACCACAGCAGAGAACAGACTCACTTTAATCCTTAAAGTAACATCTTTGCTTTTTAACACTTTAAAGATATCTTTTGCAGCAGTTTTGCCTGATGCAATGCATTGTTTGATTTCTTGACTGTTGTTTCTATGGGCGTTGTTTGTGGATCCAAGTAATACGAAATTCTTAACAACTTCGATCTTTTATTATCATGATGTTACTTATTGGCCCAGTTGTGAGGATTTTTGTTTTCTTTATGCTGAGGCATAATCCATACTGGAGGCTGTGGTCTTTGATCATCATCAGTAAGTGCTTCAAGTCCTCTTCCCTTTCAGCAATCAAGGCTGTCATCTGCATATCACAGGTTGTTAATGAGTCTCCCTCCAGTCCTGATGCCAAGTTCTTCATATAGTCCAGCTTCTCAGATTATCAGCGTACGGATTGAATGAATATGGTGAAAGGACACAACCCTGATGCACACCTTTTCTGACTTTAAACCACTCAGTATCCCCTTGTTCTGTTTGAACAACTGCGTCTTGACCTCTGTACAGGTTCCTCATGAGCACAATTCCGTGTTCTGGAATTCCCATTCTTCACAATGTTATCCATTATTTGTTATGGTACACAGAGTCGAATGCTTTTGCATAGTCAATAAAACATAGGTAAACATCTTTCTGGTATTCTCTGCTTTCAGCCAAGATCCATCTGACATCAGCAATGATATCCCTGGTTCTGTGTCCTCTTCTGAATCCGGCTTGAATTTCTGGCAGTTCCCTATGGATCTACTGCTGCAACCAACTTTGAATCATCTTCAGAATTTTGCGTGTGTGTGATATTAATGATATTGTTTGATAATTTCAGCTTTCTGTTGGATCACCTTTGTTTGGATTGGGTACAGATATGGATCTCTTTCAGTTGTTTGGCCAGGTAGCTGTCTTCCAAATTTCTTGGCATAGATAAGTGAGCACTTCCAGAGCTGCATCTGTTTATTGAAGCATCTCAATTGGTTTTCGTTAATTCCTAGAGCCTTGTTTTTCAACAATGCTTTCAGTTCATCTCAGACTTCTTCGTTCAGTACCATCGGTTCTTGATCATATGCTACTTCCTCAAATGGTTGAATGTGAACAAATTCTTTTTGGTACAATGACTCTCTGTATTTCTTCCATTTTCTTTTGGTGCTTCCTGCATTGTTAAATATTTTCCCTGTAGAATCCTTCACTACTGGAACTCGAGACTTTAATTTTTTCTTCAGTTCTTTCAGCTTGAGAAATGCCACGCATGTTCTTCCTTTTGGTTTTCTATTTCCAGTTCTTTTCACATTTCATTTTAACACTTTACTTCCTCTTCTCCAGCAACCGTTTGAAATCTTCTGCTCATCTTTTTTACTTCATTATTTCTTCCTTTTGCTTTAACTACTTGATGTTAAAGAGCAAGTTTCAGAGTGTTTTCTGACATCCATTTTTGTCTTTTCTTCCTTTCCTGTCTTTTTAATGACCGCTTGTATTCTTCATGCATGATGTCCTCAATGTCATTTCACAATTCCTGTCTCTTTAATCATTAATGTTCAACACATCAAATCTATTCTTGAGATGGTCTCTAAATTCAGGTGGGATATACTCAAGGTTGTACTTGGACTCTTGTGGACTGGTTCTAATTTTCTTCAACTCAACTCATAGTTGCATATGATCAATTTATAGTCTATTCTACGGTCGCCCCTGGCTTGTTCTTACTGATGATTTGGAGCTTTTTTCCATTGACTCTTTCCCCAGATGTAGTTGATTTGATTCCTGTGTATTCCATCTGGTGAGGTCCATGTGTATAGTCACCATTTATGATGTTGAAAAAGGTATTTGTAATGAATAAGTAAGTCATTGGTCTTGCAAAACTCTATCATGTCACCTCTGGCTTTTTTTGCATCACCGAGGCCATGTTTTCCAATTACCGGTCCTACTTCTTTGTTTCCAACTTTTGCATTCCAATCACCGGTAATTATTAATGCATCTTGATTGCATGTTTGATCAATTTCGAACTGCAGAAGTTGGTAAAAATCTTTAATTTGTAATTCATATTTGGCCTTAGCGGTTGGTGCATAAATTTGAATAATACTCATACTAACTAGTCTTTCTTTAGGTATATGGATATTATCCTGTCACTGACAGTGATGTACTTTGGAATAGATCTTGAAATGTTCTTTTTGAGGATGAACGCTATGCCGTTCCTCTTGTTTGTCATTTCCGGCACAGTAGACCATATGGTTGCCTGATTCAAAATGGCCGATACTAGTCCATTTCAGCTCAGTAATGCCTAGGATAATGATATTTATGTGTTCCATTTCATTTTTGATGACTTCCAATTTTCTAGATTCATACTTCATACATTCCACATTCCTATTATTAATGGATGTTTGCAGCTGTTTCTTTTCTACTATATGTCCATCAGTTTGTTGTACTGTGGTGGTCTGCATCTTGCTGTGACACTGGAAGCTTTGCCACCTGTATTTCAAATACCAACAGGGTCACCCTTGGTGGACCAGTTTCAGTGGCGCCTCCAGAGTAAGACAGACTAGGAAGAAAGACCTGGCAGTCTACTTCTGAGAAGAATTAGCCAGTTAAAACCTTACAAATAGCAGCAGAACACTGTCTGATATAGTGCTGGAAGATGAGCCCCTCAGGTTGGAAGGCACTCAAAAGATGACCGGAAAAGAGCTGCCTCCTCAACGTAGAGTCAATCTTAATGACATGAGTGTAGTTAAGTTTTGGGGACTTTCCTTTGCTGATGTGGCATGACTCAAAATGGAAAGAAACAGTTAAGCTAATAGTGGAGATAAATATGAAATCATAAAGAACACTCAAGGCAAAAACAAGCAGGAAAAGAGATATATTAGTTTCCTATTGATGTTTAACAAATTATTGCAAGTGTAGTGGCTTAAAATAATGCAAATTTAATATCTTATTATTCTGAAAACAGTCCAATCTGCAACCATTCATGGGGATGGCTCAGGACAAGGCAGCATGGCCATGAGTTGGGGGCCAACTTAATGACAGCTAACAACAGTGATGAAAACATGGTTCTAGAGCTCAGAACTCCAAAACCAGTTTCACTGGGGTAATGCTAAGATATCTGTAGGACTGCTTCCTTTTAGAAGTTCTAGTGGGAGAATCTGTTTTCTTGCTTTTCCAGCTTCTAGAAGCTGCCTGCATTCCTTGGTTCATGGTCCCTTTCTCCATCCTTAAAGCATGTCACTCCAACCTCTGCTCACATGTCCTGTATGACCCTGGCCCTCCTGCCTCCCTCATATAAGGACATTGGGTCCATTCTGATAATCCAGAATAACCTACCTACCTCAAGATCCTTAGCTTAATCACATCTCCAGAGTCTCTTTTGCCATATGAGGTCACATATCCACAGGTTTGAGGATTAGGATCTGTACATCTTTGGAAGACCTTTATTCTGCCTATCTTGGGGGACAGGCGAAGAGGAGTAAAGAACAAAGGGACAAGCAGAAACCAAAGAGTAGGATGGAAGATTTAAGTCTAACCATATCAATAATTACATTAAATATAAATGGTCTAAACTTTCCAATTAAAAGTCAGAGATTAGCAGATTAGTTTAAAAAAAAAAAGCAAGACCAAACTAAAACTATATGCTGTCTGCAAACAAACACACGAACCAACAACAACAGAAAGAAAACATACTTTAAATATAAAGACACATACAGGGCATAAGCATGGAAAATACATACACCATAATGTATTTGCTTCCTAGGACTACTGTAACAAAATACTGCAAACTAGATGGTTTATAAGAACAGAAATTTATTATTTTATAGTTCTGTAAGCTGATGGCCATGTTGATTTACTTTGGAGGCTCTGAGAATCTGTTTATGCCTCTTTCCCAGCTTCTGATAGCTCCAGGCCTTCCTCATATTGAAGCTCAGCATCACACGTCATCCTTCTTCTGTCTCCTTGTCTCTGTGTCTCTTCTTCTCTTTTATAAAGACATCAGTCATAGAGGATTAGGACCCCACCCTACTCCAGTATGACCTAATGTTAACTTAACTGAAAACATCTTTAGAGATCTTGTTTCCAAACAGGGCCACATTCACAGCACAGGGGTTAGAACTTCAAGATATCTTTTTTTTTTTTTTTTTGAGACTCAATTCAATCCATAACACATGCAAGCACTATTCATACGAAATCTGTGGTGGTTACATTAACATCGGTCAAAGTAGCCCTCAGAACAAGGACGTTAACAGAGCCAGGAAAGTACACTTCACATTTATAAACGTTTCAATTAAGAGGATGTAACAATCCTAAGTGCATATGCACGTAATAACAGAGCTTCAAAACACATGAAGCAAAAACTGACGAAACCAGAGGGAGAAATTAATCTACCCAATTTCAAAACTGTGTTATATTGGCAAAGAGACAGACAAATAGATCAATGGAATAGAATAGAGAACCCAGTAATAGGCCCACACAAATATGCCCAATTGATTTTTGACAAAAGTGCAAAAACAATTTAATGATGAAAGAGTGTGTTTTCAAGAAATGATGCTGGAACAATTGGATTAAAAACAAAAACAAGCAAACAAACCTCAATGCAAGTCTCACAAGTTACACAAAAATTAACTCAAAATGGACCAAGAGCTTAAATGTAAATTGTAACAAAGCATTTAAAAAGAAACATAGGGGAAAATCTTCAGATCTAGGGCTAGACAAAGAGTTCTTAGACTTGACACTAAAAGCATAATTCATAAGAGAAATTTTGATAAATTGGACTTCATCAAAAATAAAAATGGTTGCTCTGTGAAAAGATAAGCTATAAAAAAGCCAAAACGAAACCCACTGCTGTCGAGTTGATTCCGACTCATAGCAACCCTATGGGACACAGTAGAACTGCCCGATAGGGTTTCCAAGGAGCGCCTGGTGGATTCGAACTGCCGACCTCTTGGTTAACAGCCGTAGTACTTAACCACTATGCCACCAGGGTTTCCAAGCTATAAAGGGGGAGAAAATATTTGCAAACCACATATCTGAAAACAACAACAACAACTAGTAACTAGAATGTATAAAGAATTCTCAAAATTTAACAACAAAAAAATTCAATTAGAACATAGGTAAAGTATATGAATGGATATCTGACTGAAAAGATATACAGATGGCAAATAAGCACATGAAAAGATGTTCAACTTTATAAAATGCAAATTAAAACCACAGTGAGATACTACTGCATACCTATCAGAATGGCTTAAAAAAAAATAGTGAGAGCACCAAATGCTGGTGAAGATGCGGAGAAACTGGATCATTTATGCAATCCTGGTGGGAATGTAAAACGGCACAGCCTCTCTGGGCAAGAGTTTGGCAGTGTGTTTAAAAACTGAACATGCAACTACCAGGTGACCCACTCAAAAACCTGTACACAAATGTTTATAGAAGCTTTATTTGTAATAGACAAAAGCTGGAAACAGCCCAGATGTCCTTCAGTAAGTGAATGGCTAAACTGTGGTATGTCCGTATCATGGACTGCTACTCAGCAATAAAAAGGAATGACTGATAACAGCAACAACCTGGGTGAATCTCCAGAGGATGATGCTGAGTGAAAAAAGCCAGTCTCAAAAGATTATATACTTCATGATTCCATTTATGTAACATTCTTCCAATGAAAAAACTGTAGAAATGAAGGACAGATTGGTGAATGTCAGGAGTTACGGGGGCGGGGGGTGGGAACAAGGGGAAATGGGCATTGCTATAAAGGAGCAACATTGGGATCTTTGTGGTGATGGAATGGTCTGTATCTTGACTGTATCACTGTCAATATCTCGGTTGTGATATTGTGCTACAGTGTTGCAAGATATTACCACTGGAGTAAATGGGGTAAAGGGTACATAGTGTTTCTCTGTATTGTTTCTTACAACTGCATGCAAATCTGTAATTTTTTCAAAATAAAGTTTAGTTTTAAAAATTAAATCTGACAGACCCATGAGGAGATTTTGACACTCTGCCAGTAATTGATAGAACAAGTAGACAGAAAATAAAAAATGGTATAAAACAATTTACCCAGAAGCAGCAGAATATACATCCTTTCCAAGAGCACATGGGACATTTACCTGGGTAAACCATGTGCTGGGCCATCAACCAAGTCTAAATACATTTAAAAAAATCCAAACCACATGGAATATGTTCTTTGACCACAATGGGGTTAAATTAGAATCAAATTAGATATCAGCAACAGAACAAAATCAGGAAAATCCCTAAATATTTGGGTATTAGGAAACACACATCTAAATAACACATAGGTCAAGGGTGAAATCACAAGGGAATTTAAAATATATTTTGGATAGACTTGTAATGAAAATACAGCACACCAAAATTTGTGGGATACAAGTAAAGCAGTACTTAGAGTGAAATTTGGAGCCTTAAATGCTTATCTTAGAAAAGTCCAAAACCAGTGATTCAAATCTTTGAAAGCTAGAAAAATTAGAGCAAAGGAAGCCCAAGTAAGTAGAAAGAAAGAAATGAAGACAAGAATAGAAATTGATAAGATAGAAAATAGACAATCAATGAGAAAACAGGTGAAACAGAAAGCTGGTTCTTTGGTAAGGTCAGTAAAACTGATAAACCTGTCGCTATAGTGATCGTGATAAAAAGAGGACAAACCACCCTCATCAGCAACAAAAGGCAGGCCTCACAACACATTTTATTACACAAAAGGGTTAAATGGAGAATATCATGAACACCTTCAGATGAAATGAAATCTCAAATTATCAAACCTGACTAAAGAAGAATGAGGAAATCTGAATAGCCTTATATGTATCAAAGGAATTGAATTTGTAAGTAAAAACCTCACACAAAGAAAACTCCAGGTCCGTATGGCCTCACTGGTAACTTCTACCAAATGATAAGACTTAATATTAATCCTATACAAACTCATTCAGAAAATGTAAGAGGAAGGGAAAATTCCCAACCTGTTGATACTTTATAGGATGGCAGAGGCTCAGTTTTATTTCACTGTGGGCTCCCTGTGATCAGCAAGTAGACCAGTAAACGACCGACCCTGTGAATACAGGAGCATTCTTCCTACCGCCCTAGGCTTTGGGGCAGATGGGGCTAACCCTGGACCCACCTGTGAATTCTGGAGGCTCTAGATTGCCACTGGGCTGTGTGGAGGCCAGAGGTTCTGCTGGTGGGTGGGGAGAGAGGGGTTTAACAGCCTGAAAACAGCTCCATTTCTTGCCATGATCCATCTACTGAGAACCGTTCCCACCACCACTAAGAAAATTACAGTTCGTGATTGTTCCTGAAAAATCTACTGGGTGGCAAAAATGAAGCTAATTAAACTACTATGGCCTTATGGATGGTCATAAAAAGGGAAAAAAAAATCCAGACTTGCCAGTCATGCTTCTGTTGGTCTAGCATGGGCCTAATGTGTACATTCCGAAAGCGCTCTACTTAGCTATTGGTGCTGATGGTTGATAAACATGCTCCCTCCCTAGCTCTCATCTTCCCAGGAAGAAAAAAGGAGGATATTGCATTTTGTGAACCAGCCTTGATGGTGACCCGTGTACAACACTGTCCTCATTCTGTGTGCCCTGGTGGGAGGTGGTGGAGGGGAGGGAGTAAGAATTATAATGACAAGAAGGAAGACGTTGAGAAGCAAGGAATGCCACCCTAGAAAGTATGTCTTACATTCTGGGATTAAGAGGCGTGTTGATATGAAGGTGAAAAATAACTTGCCTAATTTTGTCCCCTCTTTTTTTTTTCTCCAATACTTGGCCTGTTTTTTGGGATCCCTTTCTCTCCAACCCATTGATTGGAGCAGGGCTTTCAAAGCCGTTTCCTAGCAGCAGAATGCAGAAGGCCCATTCATAGTACAATGAACAGAAAGGAAAGAAAGAGTGTGGTTTGTTTAAACTGCTTCTGTCTTCATTCACAGCCTGATGTCTATGCGCATTGTGACACCCACAATGGCACTAAAGGGCTCATTGTGGCCGAAAACAAATCAAAATAGAATGGGAGATGCTAAGATAAAAGAGTCATGCAACAAAATTGCTAAAAAAATCTCAGCCTTACATGGGAGATTTATGTTACCTTTTGGCTGTGTGGCCTATTGACCGGTGTTTATAATAACCACTAGAGTTTAATACACAAAAAGATAAATGGGAACTTTATGTACATTTTTAAAGGCACTCGCACAGAAAGGGTGGGCATCCTGGCCTGCTTTGGAAGCTGTTTAATAATTATTGTGCTTTGTTTGCACAACATTTGGGGAGCCACACTCGCACGCTGCTTGTGTTTATTTTCCTTCCAATAAACATACCCCAGCTACGCTCATGTGGCCCAACAGCATCCTGAGCACAGCCCCCCCCCCAGCCCGCCCCCTGCCCGAGCCCACGGGAGATACTGCAATCACCCAGGCCCGATGCCGCAGACAACAGGTGGAAGGTTGAATAACTTCACACGTTTTTCAGGAGGGGGGTGGGGAGGAAGAGAGAGAGAAAAAAGGAGGGCGGGGGAAGGCTTTTGGGAGCCGATTTAAGGATTAGATCAGATGTTATTGCTCGTGAAAAATTAAACAGCCCGGTGCTCTGGGGAGCACAGATTAATATCTTTAGTGACTCTGCGCACACAAAGGCCCCTCATTGTGCCACGTCTGAGCGCCTGTGAATGGGATGGAACACATGCAGCCTGCCCCGCAGGTGCTCACATCTGTGCTCCCGGCAGATGCTCGCAGAAAGGGGTAGTGGGGGCGGGGCGGACCGCACGGCCAAAGCTTCGCTCAACTTGCCTGGGGCCGCTGGGCGGATGCACCGACCTGGCGAGAGATTCCGCGCCAGGGCCCTCAGGGGACCCTAAGTGCTCATGCTCGGTGGCGCTTTAGAGGAGCGACCCAAAGGCCGCTCCAAGATGCTGTTTAGGGCTTGGAAGTGTTTTCGAGACTTTTCCGGGGGACCCCGGGTTGGCATCTCCCTTCTCCGCGTGCACCAGCTCCTGCCAGTTGCGCCCACAGTGGCTGGTTCCCCGGACACGACGGTGACAGGGGCTCAGACTGTGCCTTGGACCCGAGCGTGAGACCCGTGTGCCGGCCCAGCGGAAAGCAGCGGGTTCAGGGGGCTCGCGGCAGTCCCTCGTGGAGACAGCCCACGACTCCTCGCTCCCTGCACGTCGCGGGTTCCCCCTCACTCAGACGACAGCGTCTCCCCAGTGGAGAAGGGGGGCGGTTCGGACCCCGGGCAAGGGCAAGGGCGCAGGCTTGGATTTTAGGCACCCTGGGGGCTGTTGAGCCAGTGTTCTCGGCATCTCGCTCCCGCCGCGGAGGTGCACTCGTCCCTGAGCTCTCCGGGCACTAAGCGCGGGCCCGGCGGCGACGCGGGGTCTGAGCGGAGCTCTCCAGTCCCCTCCTCCCAGACCAGGGGAAGGACCCAAGTAATCTCAGTGCCTCTCTCACGCTTTCACTTCTAGAGAGAAAACCCCAGCTTCCGCGTAGACAGAACCACGGAGTCCCTCCTTCCGGTCTCCGGTGCGCGGACGGTCGGTACAGTCACCCTCCCTTCAGCCGGAGACTCCCGGGTCCCGCCCGCGTCTGGGAGGCAGTCTCTCGGCCCCACTCTACCGAGTCACCCGTGAGATCCCACTTCTCCCCGGCCCCTGCCCGGCTGCACGTGAGGGCGGTGAAAGAGCGCCCCTTGTCTCGAAGAATCCCTCCCTCTCTGGGCTGCCTGGAACTTGTCGCGACGTTGGTCAGGAGCGGGAGAGCGCGCGAGATCCACGGGGGAAAGCGGTGGCGGGCGGGAGACCTCGCGCTGTCCCCTCGTCCTGCACCCCCCCGAGTGGCCCGGAGGCGGGACCCGCAGCGTACGCCTGTCTTGCGCTCAGGCCCCGCGATGGTCCACCCGCCTAGCGCTGGCGCCACCACCGCCAGGATGCCCTCCGGAACGTCCGCACCAACTCGGGTCCCGGGCCCCGCCCCTGCACGCTGAAAACCTACCCGCCCGCGGCGACAATAGGCTGCACCTACGCGCCCCCCACCCTCCGCCCTGCGCAGTCCATCAGGAGACTTGCGGAGGGGCCGCGGTCAGATTTGCACAGGAAAGGGCCGCGGAGCAGCTGGCCGCAGTAATCTGATCTGCAGACAAAGGCGGCCGGCGCGGCCTCGGGATCACAGGTAAACACACGGGCTTTGTCATGGAGATGAGGCGCTGCGGCGGCGCAGGAGCAGACGACCCGCGCTGGCGAGGGGCGCTGCGCCGCGGAGGAAGGAGACGGGCGGAGGGCCCGGCTGCAGCGCATCCATCATCTGCGCCCCGGGCCGGCCAGCTGAGCCACGCGACTCGCCCTTTCTCATTCAAATCAGCACATGCCTTTGCAACTTTCTGCAAACCTTCGGCGCTGCGCCTTCACGTCTCCACGCACAGGAAAAGGTGCGCGGCGTCCCTCACACGCTGGACACCATGACTCAGACTCCTCCTCCCCCAGAACACCCGACAAAGCAAAACAACCGCCACGTGGGACTGAAGTATTGCTTTCCTCGCCACGACCTCCTGTCCCATTAAAAAAAATAAAATAGAAACAAAAGATTATGTTACACGCCGGTGACCCTGCCCCACAGGAGTAGTTAGGGCGGTCGTCTAGCTCCCCGGGTGCCCAGTGGCCCAGCTTGCAGCGGGAGAAGCATCAGGCCTTGATTCCGTCTTCCTCGGGCTTCTGCCTCCCTGCCTCCTCTACCCGCGCAAGAAACCCGTCAGGCACCACCAGATCGCGTCTGGGGGTGCCTGCGGGGCACTGCTGGTCCCCATTCACACTTGTGCACAGGCCCCGTCACCGCGGGGCCCAGGGACGGGCGGGGGGAATGGGCTGCGCTGGCTCGAAGGGGCCTCGCTGGGTGTGGGTTGCTGCCTTAACCCACCTTTCCCACCGACTCCAGCAAAATGGAAGCCACGAGGATCCGAATACAAGTTAGGCCGGACACCCGTCCTTTTTCCGAGTGTGGCTGAAGGGGTGGCTTATGTTAGGATGTCCTTTTAACTAGAGACATCCACGTATAACTGCAATCAATGGAAACACATCCATAGTGTAAGCGTTAGGCCAGCACAGGCTTGTTAACCGAGATGGCCAAGGGAGGTGGGACAGGTAAGGGCAGGAAGGTCAGTAAGTCCTGTGTTCATGTCTCCGGAGTTCAAGCCTCCAAAGGCAGCCTTCAGAAATAACTGCGGAAGTACCCACAACAGTTACACACAGAGAGGTATTACCCACGGGTGCTTCCAATAGTCACGGCAAGCAGGCCAGTTCTTCTGGGGTTTTAACCGCCTTAATATTTCAAAACTGAGACTAATGAAGAATGGGCAGAGAGGATGCTCTTGGGAGATGTGATACTAATACTAATTAATAAACATGCTTTATGTTCTTTTTTTTCTCTCAAGTAAGCTGGCATGTTTGATCAACACCAGATTTGCTGCCTGGAAGTTTTTTATTTTGTTGTTCTGAACAAGGACCCTAATTCTTCCTAAGAATAAGAGAACCTCTCTGTTGGGTATACAGTATTCAGTGGGCCTGAGAAAACACAAAAACCCACTCAAGCCTCCAGACTTGTTTACACAGAAAGCTGAACCTGTGGCTGGCTTAGCGTCTGCAGCCTGTTGGGGGGTATTGTTTACCGCAATCTGCTCAGATCTCCTTCCCTTGCCCCCACCCCGCCCCAACCACCACCGCGAACAGACATACCTTGAGAACAGAACCTTTCTTTGGATGGAGAGGGTTGGAATAGGATTGGGTGACCGCAGTTTTGGGTCAAGGGTACTGCTGAGGATGGGAAAATTCAATGTGATAAGAAAATGGCTGTGAGCACTGCTTTTATTCCCAAGTGGCCTAATGAAAGGGTGGAGGAACTAGTCAGGGCCGCCAGCATGCAGAGAAGCCCAGATGCCAGGTACGGGCAGGTGCTGCTGTGGGCACAGGCCTGATCATCGCACAGCCTGAGCTCACCCCGCTCAGGGTCACTGGGGCAAAAGGAAACGCCACCACCAAGCAGCAAATTCCTCCTTCCATTTCTGCCTCTGATGTATTGGGAGCCTTCTAAACCTTAATGAGCTCACTTTGTACAGTAAATTTGCCAAGACATCAAAAAGTATTTAAAAAAAAGTTTCCTACTTTTTTCTAATGAGCAAGGTGAGGATTTATGGTGTGTGGGGAGGAGGGAATCTGGCTGCTGGAGCCAGCAGGAGGAGAGTCCATTGAACCTACTCTAACTCAAGCTCCCTGCATTTGGGGCTCAGAGTATAGAGACATGCAGTTAGGGAGTGAAAAAACGCCATTTGGTTCTGAGCAGATGGCTGGCTAGGGGGCTGATGGCGTCTAAAGGCGTGTCATCCCCCTTCAGCTTGAGTCCCTAAGGGCTCCCCTTGTCTTCCCAATCAATGAAAATTAAAGTGCAAAGAAAGGATGAATAGCTGGACCTCGAGTCTCTCCTTTGTTCATCCCAGCTACTGGTGCGCAGGAGTTAAACTACGACAGGCTCCTATAGAAACGCTGAAGTTAAACAGTCTCCTGGTTAGCTCAGCTTTTGAAAGAGAGACGGGGAGAGGAACAGACTCGGGAGGAGAGAGAAAGAGAGAGAGAGAGAGAAGAGGAGAAGAACGACAAGAAGAACAAGAAGAAGAAAAGGGCTTTCTGCTTGATTTCCCCAATACAGAATCGCGTGGCATAAATTAAGTTGGAAGAGAATGAGCGCTTTGGGCAGGATTCTGATGGATTTTACGATGCCTTTCAGTTCCGCTTTGCCGCGGTAATCGAGAAATCTGTGCCACGTCAATTTAACAAATACTTGATACTGAAGGGGTTTGTTAAAGATTTCGGACAAGTCTTTTTTTCTCTCTCTCTCCAAGGTTTAAGCCCTTGCGCGTGGAACTTTTTATTTCCAGTTTTCTAAACAGGCATTTAAATGAGCTTGCGCCCCACTTCCATTTTGTAATTAAAAGATTCCTGATATTTCATTTCTTCCCGAGCATCTCCTTGGCTTCCTGACCCCACCCCGCCCCCACACACCCCGGCACACGGAACACCCTCCCTACTGGAGGAAGCAGAGTTCTCGGAAATTAGCTTCAGCGGAAACATCGAGCGAGTGAAAAAGGATGCTGACACTAGGTGGCAAGAGTAAATTAGGATTCGCTCCGGCCCAGGCTGTGGTGGTGTAGCAAGCCCCACAGAGCCGCAAAGCGCGGCCTAGAGGGGATCCCAGAGGCACTAAAGCGGCAGTGGCATCTCTCGAAGCCTCCGTCTGTTCTGAGCCGAGCGGGAGTTCCCAGTGGGACGCCGGGCCTCGCACCCTGCACTCTGCCTCGCTAGGAGGCAGCTGGGGGGAACCTGACGTTTACGACTCTGCTGACCCTGTTGGAACTTCGCAGGTATCTGGAGAAGGGCGGCAGGGCCCAGCGGGGCCGCTGAAGGAGAGCTATAGAATTTCTGCCCCAGTTGCCCCAGTGCCACGAGGGACTGCCACGTCACCGAGTGACGCTTTAAGTGGCCGTTTCCCGCAATTTTTCTTAGCGTTGGAGGATCGCCTTCCCTTTCTGTGCATTCTGACAATTTGTGATCAAGATAGCTTTTTCAGTGAAATGCACATTTTGCAGTGGAAATGCACGTTTGCATCCTAAAGAGGCTAAGATGCGGCGTTTAGCGCGGCCCACCCTACAGCAAGGCCTGGTGGCCCACCGCACTCGCGGCTTAGCCGGGGCTGAATGATCCGCTAAGATCGGAGCGACTTGTACTCGGACGCTCACACCTGGCTTCCCAATGAAGCTGCCGCGGGGGCTGGGAGCGAGATGCGGTTGAGGGAGGAGGGGTGGGAAAGAAACCCCCAAGCCCACTCTAGCACAAGCCTCTGCTAAGTTAGGAGTGCCTACCCCAACCTTCCTGCTGCCACCGCCGCCCTGGAAGCACAGGAGCAATATGGGTAACTCATTGTGATGCGTGTGTGCTCGGCCCTCCCAATAAACTTCATTTCCCTTAAAAAAAAAAAATTTCCAGCGTCCGATAGACAGGCACAAAAATAACACCGTGCGGTGCTGGGGTGGGTGGGGGCTGGGCAGGCCGGGCGCGGGCTGCACATTGTGGCAGCGGCCGCGGCGTGCGCCGAGGGGAGCTCTTTCTCCGCGCGCATTGTGCGGGAGCAGGTGCTGGCCGCATTACCATACAGCTGAGCGCACAAAGGCCCACTGATTCAGCCCGCGCACAATAACAAACTGCCTAATGACAGCCACGCGAACGACACACACCAAACTCACTTTTTACCAAACCGACGGAGGCCGAGGGGGGAAAGTGCCCGGAGAGAGGGAGGCCGAAACCTGAGGGGGACCGCCGCGCAGTGCGGGGACGGCGCCGGGGAGGCTGTGTGGAGGGGCGGGGGCCGTTCCAAGCTCCAGCTCTCAAGCCCGGAGCGCCCGTGGACAGGCGCGGGGACCCCAGGCGCCGCGCGCTCCCGCCCCGCTCCCCCCCCGCCGGCTGCCCTTCCCGACGCAGGGTCGCCTGCTCCGCCAGGAGGTGTGTCGGTGCCAGCCTTCCTGAGCTTCCAGCCCCGGCCGTGGCGCGCGCCCCACTCGGCCTCCGGCCCGCCGCCTACACCTCTCCGGCAGTGCCCCCTGCCCTTCCGCCAGCTGGCGGCTCCTCCCGGGAAGGCCTCACTGGGCAGGGGATCGGCGCCGCCGGGACTCAGGGCCTCCGAGACATGGTCCCGGCCCCGCCCCCTCCCCCAGGCGGAGCAAGGAGTGTGTCCCTCGGCAGCGCGCCGCGTCCCGGCGCTTTGCGAGACGCCGCGTCCGGCTGGCAGAAGTTGGACGCTGTGCGGCTGCGGAGACAAGGCGCCCGCGCTTCCCTGTGTGTGTGTGTCCGCGTGTTTGCGCCGGGCACGCGCGGAGGGGGCGGCGCGGGCGCGTGGGGACCAGCACCGGCGGCGGGGGACCGGCGGGAGCGGAGGGGCCGGGCGGCCTGAGCGCGCGGGTTCGCAGGAATGTAAATGAGCGCGCGGTGCGGGGCGGGCGGGGGCGGGGCGGAGGTGGGAGCGGTGGGGGCGGGGCGGGGATTGCACATTTTACAGCTCACTGACCATTTGGCGAGCCATTGAGAGGAGGGTTTGGAAAAAGTGGCTCCTTTGTGACAGCTCTCGCCAGATTGGGGGGCTGCTCATTTGCATCTCATTAGCCATGCGGAGGGCCGGCTGTATATAAGGGCGGCGGGCGCCGGCGGGACGCAGTTCCGCGGCGCTCGCTCTCGAAGACCAGGCCGGCCGCGCAGGGACCGCCGGAGGACGCGCCAGCACAGCCCTCCCCCGCGACACGGCTGCTCGCCGACCCTGCGAGCCTTTGGGTGGATTCGTGGGAAAGACTCGTGTCCTCACTGCGGCCCGGGAGAGGCGGCGCCAAGTGCTCCCAGGACTGCCGCGCGGCCGAGTGGCGCCGGGGTTGCTATCTACAGGGCGCACCCGCCCGCGCACCCCGAAACAGCGCCCGCCGCCGCCGCCGGCCGGTGCACCCGGAAAAGGATCGCGCCTCCGTCGGCCCGCGCACCCCGCCACGGCGCCAGCAGCCGACCGCTCCGCTCCTCGGGCGCCGGGATTATCGCCTGACTGGCAGGGATTTCCAGGTCGCCGCGTTCTAATCGGCCTGGGAGGCCGCTTGCAACGCTTGGGAATTAAGCTCAGTATCTGCGTGCTTTCTCGCTCCTTGTTCATTCTCCCTGTGAAGAAACCAGAGACAAAACCAGGAAGAGGACGGCGAGCCTCCCGCGGGCTAGAAGAGAGGGAGGAAAACCGAAAGTTGCGCCCTGCGAGCGCGCCCCCCTCCCCCTGAGAGCGGCCACCCTGCGCTGTCGGCCGCCGGGAGGCGACTCCAGCTGGACAGGGCAGGGGGCGAGTCGGGGAGAGCCAGTCCTTCTTACCCCTGCCTCGGGCAAAACACCGGCGTTTCGTTTGTCTGCGCTTTTGGAAACACCTTCATCCTCTTTTAATTGCCCGACATTTTAAGAAGGGGAGGGGGGAAGTGGTGGGGTGGGGAGGAAACCCGGAAAGTAAGCGAGCTGAGCCCGTGCACGCCATGGGCCGTCCGTGCACACTGGCCCTCGCCGTGGTCTCGGCCCTACTGTGCCAGGTGGGTCACCCAGGGCTGTATTCAGATGGGAATACCCGGGGCCAGCTGTTCTGGTGGGGATAACTGGGTCCTGCTGTGTCAGGCGGGGTTACCCAAGATAATGCTGCGTCAGGGGGGGTCACCGCAGGGCATGCTGTGTCAGGTGGGGTACCTGGGCAGTGCTGTTTCAGGTGGGGGGGGGTACCTGAGCCCTGCAGTTCAGGTGGGTCGCCCCAGAGCCTGTTGTGCCAGGCGAGGGTACCCGGGGCGCGGGCGCACACAGACTGGCCCTGAGCGCAGAGGCGGAGAGGGCGGGAGCCCGACAGGCCAAGCAAACTGTTGGTGGGAAAGTGAATCCGGGAGAGGAGAGCCAGCGAGTGGGTGCCGGGGCGATGGGTGCGCTTGGCCCGGCGCTCACTGCCCTTCCCCGGCACAGGTCTGGAGCTCAGGGGTTTTCGAGCTGAAGCTGCAGGAGTTCGTCAACAAGAAGGGGCCTCTGGGGAACCGCAATTGCTGCCGCAGCGCGGCGGGGGGCGCGGGGCCACCGCAATGCGAGTGCAGGACCTTCTTCCGCGTGTGCCTCAAGCATTATCAGGCCAGTGTGTCCCCGGAGCCGCCCTGCACCTACGGCAGCGCCGTCACGCCCGTGCTGGGCGTTGACTCCTTCAGCCTGCCTGACGGCGCGGGTGGCGGCCACGCGGCCTTCAGCAATCCCATCCGCTTCCCCTTCGGCTTCACCTGGCCGGTGAGTAACGCCGCCCGGGATGGGCCAGACGCTGGGAGGTCGAGGGGGCCGAGGGCGGCCGGAAGGGGCAGGCGGAGAGGCTGAGGGCCCAAACCCGGCAAACCATGGGCACGTCCGCACGACCCGACTCCCACACGGAAGGGAGCCTCGTGCGGGGACTCCTCGGCCCTGCTCCTTGGCCTGGGGCTGCTGGAACAGGGACAGCCCAGGTGACAGGCCCGGGGTTTCCCTTCGGGCCTCCCTCCCCCCCCGCCCCCACATCGTGGTTTTATACCCAGGATACTGAGGACAACTGCCATCCAGCCCTTCCCACCCACCGCCCCTCCTGCGCACAATCTTTTTTTAAAACATAATATCCCGTATAACAGACTGAAAAAACATGGCAGGAAACCGTTCTTTAAAAAGTTTTTCGATTTCCTTAAGGAAAGTGAAAACAAGCAAAATAAGCAAAAGATATGCAGGGGATCTCCCTCCCCGGGGCACAGGCTCCGGCTACCGTTACCAGGCTGCCTCTATGGCTAGGCTGTGTTTTTGAATATTTCTCCTTTACCTTACACCTCCTTCTCTCTTCCAGGGCACCTTCTCTCTGATCATTGAAGCTCTCCACACGGATTCTCCGGATGACCTCACAACAGGTAAACAAATTCCAGAAAAACTCCAGGACTTTGCACCTTTGTCATTTGGTGCTCCAGAAGCAAACCCTCTCATTCTGCACGTCCATTCAGAAAGTTTAGGACGGAAGAGCGCGTTCCCCAGCGTCTCTGGTCTCCTGGTGATGACCCCGCGCCCCACCCTGCTGCCCCTCACCTCCATTTCCCACCCCACAGAAAACCCGGAGCGGCTCATCAGCCGCCTGGCCACGCAGCGGCACCTGACGGTGGGCGAGGAGTGGTCCCAGGACCTGCACAGCAGCGGCCGCACGGACCTCAAGTACGCCTACCGCTTCGTGTGTGACGAGCACTACTACGGGGAGGGCTGTTCTGTCTTCTGCCGCCCCCGGGACGACGCGTTCGGCCACTTCACCTGCGGGGAGAGAGGAGAGAAAGTCTGCAACCCCGGCTGGAAGGGCCAGTACTGCACCGAGCGTGAGTCTCTGCCCCAGGGCTGGCGGCCTCCCACGGTTCTCAGCCGGGGCGGGGGGGGGGCGCGGGGGGGGGCGGTGGTGTTGGGGCCTTCCTTCCGAGGTGGGGAGATAGTTGAGGGCAGAGCGCCCTGCGTTCTCCCCAGTTTCTGGGATGTCACAGCCTCCAAGAGTGCTTAGCCACCATCGGAAGCTGCCCTTCTTAATCAGGGATGGTTTCGACATGGGGCTAGGGGTCAGGAAATAAGCCTGTACTGCCCCAGGGTGTGTAGTAGGGTGGGAGGAGAGGAAGGAAGGAAGGAACAGAGTACTTACTGTAGGGGCAGGCTCTAAACCAGAGTTTCTGCTGTGACAGCCTCTCATTTGGAATTGCATCGTTTTCTATCGAGTGCTGGTGCCCCCACCGCCCCCATAGCTGTATTTCCAAATCTCCCAGGTGACACACGCTCCCTGTCTGTTAGGCACATTCTGCAAGTCGCTCTCTGTGTGTATTCCCCTTGTTCAATGCAAACACAGAAACAGACACTGGAGTTGAAGGTGCAGGGGCACCCGGAGCCAGTGTTGCTGGTGTCATCTGTGGACAATGTGGTTTTGAAGCACTTGTCCACAAGGACAGTCACTGCCAAAGCCTGGAGGGGGGCACAGTGTCCCCCATCTGCATTGTGGCTTTGGTGTGTCCTGTGCTTGTTCAAAGGCTCATGCAGCACCCAGCCTGAAAAGAGGTGTTATGGTGCTGTAGCAGTGAATCCAGCTTTCTCTGCGGGCTTACTAGGTGCTGAAACGTCACAACTGGGCAGTGCGGGGCAGAACTTTGCAGGAAACAAAGTCGCCAGGGATGGGGGTGGGGCTGGTTAGATTCCGGGCAGGTCTCTCTTGGCCCTTGGGCCGCCTGTCCCAGAGGGCTCAGATTCTCCCTGTGGTCAGTAGCCAGTGAGTCCTAGAACTCTCCAGAAATCCCAGTCAGGGGGAATAGGTGAGCCTCAAGCTGGCTCTTAGGCTTGGAGCCACAGCCTGGGAGGTGCAGGGCCTGGTCTGTCTCTGTGTCTGGGGAGGGGTGGCTTATCCACTTGGCAAGCACCTTTCTCATGTCCTCAGTCACTAGGCCTCAGGCCTGGCTCTGCAAGCCCCGTTTAAGCCAAGCATGGTCCAGGGCTGGCTTTGTCGTTTTAAACACTTGGGGCCCGTTGCTTAATGCGTTTCATAACCAGGCAAGTGAACCAGCTCGTCTTGCCCAGCGGCTCGCCCCAAACCCTCCCAGGCCACCTGCTGCGCCCACCCTCGCCTTCTTCCTCCCCTGCTGGGCAGCCATAAACTTCAACTTTTCCTTCTTATTCAGATACTTGGCCACTCCCTGCCCCGCTGCGCGTGCCATAGATTAGCTCTCTCTGGGCCAGCACGGGCGGGTCCGTGATGGGCACACGTGTGTGCGTGTGTGCGCGTGTGCGCGTGTGCGCACGCAGGATGCACGGAGGGGGGCCAGGGGAAGGGAGGCTGTATTGTTGCCCTGGGGCAGCTGCTGGGAGAGCGTAGACAATAGAGCAGCTGTCCTGCCCTGGCACCCTGCATACCAGCTGTCCACTCTTATCTGTACACACACTTTCTGGATATTAAGAGGTGGAGCTTTGTGCTTAGAATTGGGAAGTGGGGGAGGGGTTGGAGGGGGAAAGGACTTCTGACCCTCTGAGAAGAAAAGGGGGTGGGTGAGGGTGGGGGCTTTTGAGCCCTCTTTTGTCCGTGTGCAACTGTGGTAGGAAGAATGCTGTTGAGAGGGCTAAGTGCGGTCCGCAGTTAGCAGGCAGGATGGATCAATACCCCACCAGATTGTGGAGATTAACTCGGCTGGGACTTGGGCGGGGCGGGCAAGTAGAGGAGACCCTACGGCCACAGGGTGCCTCCCGCCTCTTGTTTCCCTCAGCAATCTGCCTGCCTGGGTGTGACGAGCAGCATGGCTTCTGCGACCGGCCAGGGGAGTGCAAGTGAGTTTGCGAGGCTTTCCTCTTCTCTGCCTCCTGGGTGCCTTCCACCCAGTGTGTGTGACGCGTCCCCAGCTGGGGGGCAGGAGGAGGGAGTCCTAGTCTGGTGTTTGTACTGGATAAACGTGTGGGCGTGGGGTCACTGAGCTTCTCATGGCCACGGGAGATACAGGTAGCTGTTTAAAAAGGTTGGCATAGAAAATGAGGGCGTTTAGCTCTGGGGTTCTCCAACTTGGCAGCACACCAGGATCATGTGGGGAGCTTTTAAACACTGGCCCTCAGGCTGCGCCATGTGGCAGTGGACTCAGAACCCCGGGGGTAGGGGAGGGTAGGCCTGGCATGTGCGAAAGCTCCAAAGCCATCATAGAACCTTGTGGGTGCCGCTGGAAGCTGTGAGGACCACCCTCTGACAGTGCTTCCTGTCCTCCAGGTGCAGGGTCGGCTGGCAGGGTCGGTACTGTGACCAGTGCATTCGGTACCCTGGCTGCCTCCACGGCACCTGCCAGCAGCCGTGGCAATGCAATTGCCAGGAGGGCTGGGGTGGCCTCTTCTGCAACCAGGGTGAGCATCCTGCCTGAGCCTTCCTGCCCTCCTCCCCGAGAGCCTCCCTTGCACGGTGGCCACTGCAGCCAGTCTTCCTGACTTGACATGCATCCCACCCACCCGCAGATCTGAACTACTGCACCCACCACAAGCCCTGTGAGAACGGAGCCACCTGCACCAACACGGGCCAGGGCAGCTACACCTGCTCCTGCCGGCCCGGGTACACGGGCGCCAACTGTGAGAGCGAGATCGATGAGTGCGATGCTGGCCCGTGTAAGAACGGAGGAAGCTGCACGGTACGTAGTGGCAGGGCTGGCTCGCACGCGGGGGGGCCTGACCTCGGATCCCTGTTAGAAAGAGCATCTCTGGGAGTGACTTCAGAAAGCGTTTTTAATCTTTGTTACGTAGGATCTTGAAAACAGCTACTCATGCACCTGCCCACCTGGCTTCTACGGCAAGCACTGTGAGCTGAGTGCAATGACCTGTGCTGACGGCCCTTGTTTCAATGGGGGGCGGTGCTCAGACAACCCTGATGGGGGTTACACCTGCCACTGCCCGGTGGGCTACTCTGGCTTTAACTGCGAGAAGAAGATCGACTACTGCAGCTCTTCACCTTGCTCCAATGGTAAGAGAAGCCGCCCGCGGCTCACAGGCTGCAGAGAGCTGCAGCAGGTAGCCAAGACACATTCCATCTCACCCAGCTGCTGTCATGTTGGGTGGCACCAATGGTTAACACGCTCATCTACTAACTGGAAGGTGGGTGGTTCAAGTCTACCCAGAGGTGCCTTGGAAGAAAGGCCAGATAATCTACTTCCGAAAATTAGCCATTGAAAACCTCACGGAGCAGAGTTCTATTCTGACATGTGGGGTTGCCATGAATCACAGTTGACTCGACGGCAACTCGTTTGTTTTTCTGAGTATCATCACTTTTGAGAGACTTCACAGTGTGCTTTTCTCTGAGTGGTCAAGAACTCTGTAGAAACCTTATCCTTGCGTCCTCAACACCTAGCAGGGATAAGCAGGCAGGGCTTTCACCCTCGTGTTAAGTAGGGAAAACCTAAAGCAGGGCTGAAGTGAGCGCTTGAGCTGACACTGCTCTTTGGTGCCTGATGCCCGACTGGCCCCTAACTCCTCGGCCTTGCTCACGTGGCACCAGTGCCCTTTGTGTGGAGGGAAGCCCGGCTCTGGCCCATCGTTTCTATACACAGCAGTCTGGTGCCGGGGCGTGGGAACACGGAAGGAAGTGTGGTCTGCTGACAGGGCGCCTCCTGCTACTGCTGGAGCAGAACAAAACCCCAGAGCAAGCGCAGCATGGAAATGCTGGACGGGCCTGGCCCTGACTCTGCTGAGGCCCCCTGTTTAGGCACAGTGGTCAGAGGGGCCTGTCAGTGGAAAAAGCATTTGACTTTGCTTTCTGTGTGCCACACGGCAGGGCCTGTGGGTCAAGTTGTGTCTCTGGTTTGTTTTCACTCCCTAAACCAGTTAAGGCATTAGATGCTTTATTTTTAGAGGCAGGGTAGGAGGGTTAGGAAACTTGGCTGAAATGACAAGACCTCTCTGCCCTGCCTCCCTCCCTTCTCTTTGCATCCTCCCTTCTGATTTCAATTCCTGCTCTTCTTCTGTCTGACTGTGTAGCTGTGGGCGGGAGCCTGGCCCTCTGGAAGCCTCAGTTTCCTTATCTGTGTGCTGGGTCTAGTGAGCCTCTGCCTCTTTCTGGGTTCTGTAAAGGCTGAATGCAGTGGTGCAGGTGAAGTGATTTGCGCAGCACCTGTCAGCACTCAGCTGCTCCAGACACAGCTCTGACGGTTAGTTTCACTCTGTCAGCTGAACTTGGGACTCTTCCCAGTGGGTTAATAATTGGGGAGATAGGGCATATTGCTTTCAACTGTGAATTCACTGAGGCCAAAGGCTGTCTTTCATTTGTCTTTGTGTCTCTGAGGTCCACCCGGTGCCAGACACGTGGTAGACGTGTGAGCAGGTGCCGAGGAGGTGAGTGATGCCGTCCCTGCTGTGTTCCAGGGGCGCAGTGTGTGGACCTGGGCAGCTCCTACCTGTGCCGGTGCCCGGCTGGCTTCTCGGGGCAGCACTGCGACGGCAACGTGGACGACTGTGCGTCCCTACCCTGTGTCAACGGCGGCACCTGTCAGGACGGTGTCAACGACTACTCCTGCACCTGCCCCCCAGGGTACACGGGCAAGAACTGCAGTGCCCCGGTCAGCAGGTGCGAGCACGGGCCCTGCCACAATGGGGCCACCTGCCACGAGAGGGGCCGGCGCTATGTCTGTGAGTGCGCTCGTGGCTACGGCGGCCCTAACTGCCAGTTCCTGCTGCCCGAGCCGGGGCCTGTGGTGGTGGACCTCACTGAGCGCTACCTGGAGGCCCCGGGTGGGCAGTTCCCATGGATTGCCGTCTGTGCCGGTGTTGTGCTGGTGCTGCTGCTGTTGCTGGGCTGTGCGGCCGTGGGCGTCTGCGTGCGGCTGAAGGTACAGAAGCGGCAGCTGCTGGGGGATGCGTGCCGGGCAGAGGCGGAGACCATGAACAACCTGGCCAGCTGCCATCGTGAGAAGGACGTGTCGGTCAGTGTCATCGGGTCCCCCCAAGTCAAGAACACCAACAAGAAGGCGGATGTGCACGGTGACCATGGCACCGACAAGGGTGGCTTCAAGGCCCGCTACCCTGCTGTGGACTACAACCTGGTGCAGGACCTCAAGAATGAGGACCCTGCCAGGGATACCCACAGCAAGCGTGAGGCCAGGCCCGAGCCCCACAGCTGCATGGGCATGGAGAAGGGACCTGCAACGCTGAAGGGGTGCGTGGGGCACCAGGCAGGGTTGGGGTGCAGGTGGGATGGAGGCTCGGATGGTTCAGGGGGCTGGGTGTTCCTCCAAGCTCACAGTGGTCCTCCTGTCTCCTCTTTAGTGGGGAAGCATCAGAACGGAAAAGGCCGGATTCCACGTACTCCTTGTCGAAAGACACCAAGTACCAGTCGGTGTACGTCGTCTCAGAGAAGGATGAGTGTGTCATTGCTACTGAGGTTGGTGTGGGGCTTCTGTTGGGGCATCGGGCTTGCTGTGGGGCTTGTCAGGGTGTTGGCGAGTCAGGGCATCGGTCATTGAGGCTTGGTTTCGGGGTGTTGGGCCCCGGGGTGGGGTTCAGTGTGGAACTCTTGTAGGGATGTTGGGGCCTCAGGGCATTGGGGCATTGGGGCTTGGTGTGGGCCATTAGAGCTCAGTGTGGGGTATCGGGGCTTGGTGTGGGGTACTGGAGCTCAGTGTGGGGTATTGGAGCTCAGTGCAGGGCTCATGTTGGGGTATCAGGGCTCCATGTGGGATGTTGGGGCTTGGCTGGGGGGCATCAGGACTTGGTATGGAGCTTTGGGGCTCTTGTTGGGGTGCTATGGCTCAGTGTTGGGCCATCAGGGCTTGGTGTGAGTGTTGGGGCTCATGTTAGGGCATTGGGGGGTCTGCACTGGGGCATTGGGATTTGGTGTCAGGGCATCAGGGCTTCATGTGGGGCTCGGTGGTGGGGCTCATTTGGGGCTTGGTGTGGGGCTCGCTGTGGTGCTTAGCATGGGGCTTGATGTGGGGGCACTGGGGTATCAGGGCTCGGTGTCAGGGTGTCAGGGCTTGGCAGTGGGATTCTGTGCAAGGCTTGGTGTGGGGCTTGGCGAAGGCTTGGCAGTGGGGCTTGGTATGAGACTCCACACAGGTGTCGATATGCGGGCATTGGGGTGTCAGGGCTTGGTGCCAGGGTGTCGAGGTGTGGGGCTCAGCAGTAGGGCTTGGTGTGGGGGCACTGGCGTGTCAGGGCTCAGTGCTGAGGTGTCAAGGTGTGGGGCTCAGCATGGGGTTGGATGTGGGGGCATTGGGGTGTCAGGGCTCAGTGCTGGGGTGTCGGTGTGGGGCTCAGCACGGGACTCGGTGCTGGGGTGTTGAGGTGTGGGTCTCAGCGATAGGGCTCAGTGCCTGGCTCGGTGGGGGCAGTGGGATGTCAGAGCTCAGTGTTGGGGTGTCAGGACACAGTGTCTGACTCGAGGCTGCTCTCTAGGATGCTCAGAGGTGAGGGGGACGGAGAAGGCAGAGAACCATCTGTCTCCATCCTTAATGCACCTTCCTTCTGTTGTGCTGCCTCTCTAGGTGTAAAATGGAAGCGATATGGCAAATCCCCGTTTCTCTTAAAATACATAGAATTCCAAGGATATGTGCCCCAACGGATGCTGCTGTAAGAGGAGAGGGAGGCCTCGGACTGCTGCTGAGAAACTGGATTCAGACTGAGCTGGTTCTCTTCCTGAAGTTAGCAAGCGCCTGCAAACAGCCCGCGCCAGGCGGGCACCCATGGACGCCTGTTGCACTGCCTCCTACTTTCCGTTGCACTATGGACAGTTGCTTTTAAAAGATTTATATTTAATGGATGGACTGACTGACGACATAGAAGCACGCACTGCCTGAAGTGTATATTTTGGATTATTATGAGCCAGTCTTTTCTTGAATTAGAAACACAAACACTGCCTTTGTTGTCCTTTTTTGATACTGAAATGTGTTTTTTCTAGGTGGAAAAAAAATGTGTGTTATTTTTTGAATTTGTAAAAATATTTTCATGATATCTGTAAAGCTTGAGTATTTTGTGATGTTCATTTTTTATAATTTAAATTTTTTGGTAAATATGTACAAAGGCACTTCGGGTCTATGTGACTATATTTTTTGTATATAAATGTATTTATGGAATATTGTGCAAATGTTATTTGAGTTTTTTACTGTTTTGTTAATGAAGAAATTCCTTTTAAAAATATTTTTCCAAAATAAATATTATGAATGACAACCAAGGATGTCTTTACTCATCCCTTCTCCCAAGTTCAGGAGTCCCTGGGTGATGCAAATGGTTAACAGAGCTGTAATTCACTTTTTTAACCAAATAGTTGGAGGTTCAAGTCCACCCAGAAGAACCTTAGAAGAAAGTCCTGGCAGTGTAATTCCCAAAAATCAGCCATTGAAAACCTTATGGAGCATTGCTACTCTAACACACATGGAGTCGCAAGGAGTTGGAGTCAACTATTTTTTTTTTTTTTAATCGCTTGTTTGAGGAATGAAACCCTGGTGGCTTAGTGATTAAGTGCTATGGCTGCTAACCAAAAGGTCAGCACTTCGAATCCACCAGCCACCCTTGGAAACTCTATGGGGCAGTTCTATTGTGTCCTACAGGGCACTGTGAGTCAGAATCGACTCCATGGCAGTGGGTGGGTGTTTGAGGCATTGGTGGTCCTGTGTTAGAATTTTTGCCTTCCATGGGGGAGACCAAGGTTCAATTCCTGGCCAGTGTACCCCAAGTTCGGCCACCATCAGTCAGTGGAGGCCTGTATGTTGCTGTGATGCTGGACAAGTTTCAGCAGAGCTTCCAGACTAAGGCCTGGCGATCTACTTCTGAAAATCAGGCACTGAAAACCCGGCGGAGCACAGTTTTACTCTGACACACTTGGGGTCGCCATGAGTCAAAGTCAACTCAAATGTCAACTGGTTTTGGTTCTCCTAAGTGGGACTGCCTTTGTCCACTCCTTATATGAGACCCCAGGAGCAGAAATGACCTTGGCTTTTCTTCTTTAAGTGTTTGTCTGGCTTCCCTGCATTGATTAAGAACAATGTTCCTCACTCCTGTACCCCCTTCAGACCCTTCCTGTGATGGTGCCATTGAGGTAATTTAGCAATACCAGCTCCGTTGCTGCCAGCAACTGACCTGTGAGCAGCGCAGCGACTTAGCACATGGGGTCTTCTCAGGCACTGAAAAATGTGACCTGGGAGCAGGTCACTTGCCTTTTGAGCCTTGTTTTTTTTTTTTTTTAAGGGACTAGAACGAAGTCTCATTTGGCATCAGACACCCCATTTTTCTCTCTCTACGTTGCCACCGGCGTGTGCTTTTCCTGCTACACATCTGCTCTGAGCATCAAGCTCCAAACCCGTGCCTGGTCTCTCAGGCCTTGTGGTCTGGCCCCCTGACTCCCCTTTTGCCTTATTTAATGTTCTTTTTGCCCACTTCTCCCTTTTACTCTGTGCTCCAACCCCAACAGCCTTTTTCAAATGCGTGGGCTCTGCTCCTCCCCAATCCTGTTACTTCATCTTCCACCCACCTGAAATCTTCTTCTCCAGCTAAGTGCTCTGCTGCCTTGAGGTTCTAACCTGCCATCCATCAAGGAAGCCTTCTTCAGACCTCCCAGACCAGGTATCTGCCCCTGGTCAAATACTGTATAGCAACTAATCTTGTGGCATTATTAATTTGTGCAATGATTTTCTTAATGTCTGTGAGTCCCAGCAGAACGTGACCCCAGTTTAATGCTTCAAGACCCCCAAATGCTTCTCAAAAGTGTGAGCTGTAGTTTGAAGACACACACACAGAGTGGAAAAAATGCCTTTTGAAAGTATCAAAGACATTTGATCATGAAAGAAGTTTGACTTTGGTGCTCACGCTTACCGATGTCAGTAGTAGTTTTGAACCATAGAGTAAAGCCAAAGTAGTGATTATCTGCGTGGACGGCCACATTTTTTTGTTATTACTCTAATAACCAGTTTCTTGACATAGGTATCCCTGGGTGGTACAGACGGTTAGGTATTTGGCTACTAACCAAAAGGTTGACAGATTGAAGCCACCCAGACAAGCCTGGGAAGAAAGGCCTGGCGATCTGCTTCCAAAAAGTCACAGCCATGAAAACCATCTGGAGCAGTTCTACTCTACATACATGGGGTCACAACGAGCCTTAGTTGACTGGACAGCAACTGGTTAGACATAGCCAGAGAACACTGTGGGAGTATGTGGTAGTATCCAGCAAACTAAGACACGGTTAGTAATTTCTCAGTATATGAATTTCATAGGAAGGGTATGGCGAGTTTGTGAGCTTTCTAAATAGCAGCTGGGTGTCTAGAAAAGTCGAGATGAAAAGTCATGATTTCAATGCAAACATGAGTGTGATGGGCCAGCGTGCAGGAAGAGCGCAATGTATGTTGTTGAAGGTGGTGTCTCATGCTACAACCACAAGACATCTGAGATGACTTTGAGAACCTCAGGCACTCGCCATGTGTAGGTGATTCACAGATAATTTTTGTTTGTTTGTTTTTTAGTTTTTTTAAATTGTACTTTAGATGAAGGTTTACAGAACAAACTAGTTTCTCATAAAACAGTTAGTACACATATTGTTTTATGACGTTGTTTAACAACCCCACAACATATCAACATTCTCCCTTCTTACCCTTTGGTTCGCTATTACCAGCTTCCCTGTACCCTCCTGCTTTCTAGTCCTTGCCGCAGGGCTGGTGTGCCCTTTTAGTCTCGTTTTGTTTTATGGGCTGTCCAGTTCTTGGCTGAAGGTTAAACCTCAGGGGTGGCTTCGTTAGTGAGCTGAGTGTCCAGGGACCGTACTCTTAGGGTTTCTCCAGTCTCTGTTAGGCCAGCAAGTCTGGTCTTTCTTTGTGAGTTAGAATTTTGTTCTACATTTTTCTCCAGCTCTATCCGGGACCTTCTATTGTGATCCCTGTCAGAGTAGTCAGTGGTGGTAGCTGGGCACCATCTAGTTCTACTGGACTCAGTCTGGTGGAGGCCATAGTAGATGTGGTCCATTAGTCCTTTGGATAAATCTTTCCCTTGTATCTTTAGTTTTCTTCATTCTTCCTTGCTCCCGAAAGGGTGAGAACAGTGGAGTATCCTAGATGGCTGTTCACAGGCTTTTAAGACCCTAGATGCTACTCACCAAAGTAGAATGTAGAACATTTTCTTTATAAACTATGTTATGCCATTTGTGCTAGATGTTCCCCAGGACGATGGTCCCCACAGCCCTCAGCCCAGCAATTCGGTCCCTCAGAGAGTTTGGATGTATCTATGGAACTTCCATGACCTTGCCTTGTAAGTTGTGCTGGCTTCTCCAGTATTGTGTACTGTCTTACCCTTCACCAAAGTTACCACTTATGTATTGTCTAGTTAGTGTTTTTCCATCCCCACCCCTCCCCTCCCTCCTAACCATCAAAAATTGTTTCATTTTGTGTGTAAAACTTTTCAGGAATTTTTACAGTAATGGTCTCATGCAATATTTGTCCTTTTGTGATTGACATATTTCACTCAGCATAATGCCCTCCAAATTCATCCATGTTATGAGGTGTCTCACAGATTCATTGTTGTTCATCATTGCATAATACTCCATTGTGTGTATGTGCCACAGTTCCTTTATCCATTCATCTATTGATGGGCATTTAAGCTGTTTCCATCTTTTTGTTATCATGAACAATGCCACAATGAGTGTGGGTGTACATATGTCTATTCGTGTGACAACTCTTATTTCTGTAGGATATATTTCTAGGAGTGGGATTGCTGGATCATATGGTATTTCTATTTCTAGCTTTCTAAGGAAGCACCATGTTGTTTTCCAAAATGGCTATATCATTTTGCATTCCCACCAGCAGTGCATGAAAGTTCCGATCTTCCTGCAGCCTCTCCAACATTTGTTATTCCCTGTTTTTTTGATTCATGCCAGTAATGCCGGGGGGTGAGATGGTATCTCACTGTGGTTTTGATTTACATTTCTCTAATGGCTAGAGATTTGGAAATAGTTTGAGTAGTACTGCTGTAAGCTCTTTTCTGAATGCTTGGTAGAATTCTCCACTGATGCCATCTCACATAATTTTTTAAAGGCGACATGTGCTAGTGCAAGGTATCCATGTTTTCTCTCAGAGCAACCTTGATTTGCATTCATTTGCTTGAATTTGTGAATATTCCATTTTAGACAAACCCATTTGACTTATCTTAAAGGTGCATGACTAAGATGTGCCCAGTCCAAGCCGTGGTATTTTCAATCACCTCATATGCATATGAAAGTTGGACAATGAAAAGGCAATACCGAAGAAGAATTGATGCATTTGAATTATGGTGTTGGCAAAAAATATTGAATATACCCCGGACTGCCAGAAGAACGAACAAATTTCTCTTATAAGAAGTATAAACGGCATGCTCCTTAGGAGTGAGGATGGTGAGACTTCAGCTAATTTACTTTGGATGCATCATGATAAAAACCAATGGCTAGAAAAGGACAGCATGGGTGGTAAAGTGAAGGGTCAGCAAAAATGATGAAGACCCTCCGTGAGACGGATTGATACAATAGGCTCAACAATGCACTAAAACATACTAATGATCATGAGGGTAGCAGAGGATCAGGCAATGTTTCCTTCTCCTGGGTGTAAGGTGGCCATGGGTCAGAGCCGATTCAACAGCAATGAACAGCAGTAACAAGACAGGATCTGATCAGCAAAAGGAGAGGGAATGGGAACGGTCATCCAGGGACCTCTTCTGCTCTTGATCATTTCTCTCTCTCAGGCAGGGAGTTTACTCTGGTTTCAGTTTTTTGAATGCCTCTGGGGACGTCCCACCCTATTCCAGTGGTATAGGCTTGCCTCCCATTTCAAAATGCTGTAAAAGGATCCTGCAGAGCACATGCCTGTTCTCAGTGGTTGAAGAAAGGAGATGGACTTAGCTCAGTGCTCACAGGTGGTGGTGGTGGGGGCTATTTTGTGAATTAGCCATGGCAACATGAATTTTCCCTGGAACCCTGCCACTTGGACACTCCATTTGGCTAGTCCCCAAGGAGCACAATCTGACCCAAACGGAATTTGGAGGGTTCCTATGTCGCAATCCCCTTGCTGCCTTCCTGCCACACAGTTCTTCTGGGGAGTGAAGAGCAGCATTTTTACTTTGTCTGCTGCTTCACCCGGTCTGTGCCGTTGTCCCTCTCTAGCCTGAGAAATGACCCCATGGGCAAGCTTCCATTAGGCCCTTCCACACGCATGCCAGCTCCCTTTGGAATAAGCTTGCATGGAGCTCGACACAGAAAAACAGCCTCAAAATTTGCTGGGTGTGAAGTCTTGTCCTTTTTCCCATCCAGGGTTGCATGAGGAGCTTCAACCTCGAGGGTGACCTCAACCACTGGGTGGGCATGGGGTGAGAGTGGGGTCGAAGGGCTGGTCTGCTTCCCTGAAGCTGGAAGGATGGCTCTCTGAAGCATCTGCCTCTTCCTGCCTCTGAGCACAGCCCTTTGGAAACTGGAAGCTGTGGGGTGGAAGGAGGGATTCTTTCCCCCATTTCTGTAAGGCTTATTTGGATTCCAAGAGTAGAATTAAGATTATAATGGGGACAACCAAGGGCTGTAGGGGAAAGACTCTGGCGTGGGGCCAGGAGCGTGGCTTCCGGACCTGGCTGCACTGTAAAGGAAGCGTGTGGACTAAGTCTCCACAGGAGCTTTCCCAGGTTCTTCTAGGGGATGCCTGGTGGTTTCGTGGCACATGGGGTAGGTTTCTTAAGACTGTGTGAGAGAGCATGTGTGTGCACATGTGTGAGCATATGTTACTGTGTGAGCACGTGAGCATGTGTGAGAACATGTGTGCATGTGTGAGTGTATGTTAGTGTGTGAGCATGTGAGTGTGAGCATGTGTGCATGTGTGAGTGTGTGTGAGCATATGAGTGTGTGGGAGAGCATGTGTGCATGTGTGAGTGTATGTTAGTGTGTGAGCATGTGAGTGTGAGCATGTGTGCATGTATGAGTGTGTTAGTGTGTGAGCACGTGAGCGTGTGTGAGAACATGTGTGCATGTGTGAGTGTAAGTGTGTTAGTGTGAGTGTGAGCATGTGTGCATGTATGAGTGTGTTTGGTGTGTGAGCATGAGTGTGTGAGAGCATGTGTGAGTGCACATGTGGGTGTGAGAGCATGCATGTGGATGTGTGAGTGTGTGAGAGCATGTGTGTGCACACATGTGTGAGCATGTGAGTGTATGTGTGAGAGTGTGTGCATGTGTGAGCATATGTTAGTGTGTGAGCATGTGTGTATGTCAGTGTGTGTGAGTGTGTGTACACGTATGAGTGTGTTAGTGTGCAAATGAGTGTGTGTGAGAGCATGTGTGTGAGTGTGTGTGTCAATGTGAGCATGTATGTAAGTCAGTGTGTGAGAGCATGTGTGTGTGCATGTGTCTGAGCATGTGTGAGTGTATGTGAGAGCATCTGTGTGAGAGCATGTGTGAGACTGTGTGTGTGTGTGTGAGAGCATGCTGAGTGCGTGTGTGTATGTCAGTATGAGCATGTGTGTATATCAGTGAGTGTGCATGTTGGTGGTGCTGGTGGTGGAGGTGCCTAGACAGGCCCTGTACCATTTCTACTCTCCAGTATTTCTTTCCCTTCTCCTTGAAGAGTCCACGAGTTTGGACAACAAAATGCCTCTTGATGATTGGGATAATTAGACAGCAAAGCCCTAGGTAAAGTGAAATGGACATTTTGAACAAACATCTTGGAAACTTAGGGCAACCTTTGCTTGGTGTTCCTTCTATTTATTCTCTGGAAAAGTACTTCTTTCAGGTGCAGCTCACTGATCATCTAACACATATTCATGGAGAAGTTGCTCTGAGCCAGGCACTGTCTGGGCAATGGAGACAAATGCCTGCCCTCTGGGGGTTCATGGATCACTGGTGGGTATAGAGTGAGCCTTCTCCTCTTCTCCCTTCTTCTCTCCTGGGGGCACTGGGGGCCGCACTCCTCCCCTGGATGTCAGCATGATCCAGGACGGCTCTGGCCAGTGGGCTGTGAGTAGAAGGAATATGGTGGGTTTCTGGCTGAAGCGCTAAGGTATTGGGGACAGGCTCTTCAGCCCTCCTCTCTGTCTTGGAGACCCGGAAGCCTTTTGTGATCTCTGTCTCTGGAGGCTGACTGAGCCTGGTGAAAGAACTTCACTTTAAGCACATGCCATTCAAACCAACTAGCCAATGAACACACAAAGCTGCCCCCGATTTGAAATGCAGCTGGCAGAGGTCCCTGCTCTATTCTTGTCTTCAGTACCACCCTCATATTTCCGCATTTCCTCTACCTTGGGGCATTTCCATTGTCTTCAGGTGTTGCCCACCTAAGTGATACTTTATTGAATGCCCTTGTACATGAATTGGAAACCCTGGTGGTGTAATGGTTAAGAGCTATGGCTGCTAATCAAAAGGTTGGCAGTTCAAATTCACCAGGCGCTGCTTGGAAACTCTATGGGACAGTTCTACTCGGTCCTGTAGGGTCGCTTTGAGTTGGAACTGACTCGATGGCAACAGCTTTCAGTTACATGAATCGTTGTGATTTTTTTCTCATTTTTTCACTGTGATAAATCTCTAGAAGTGGAACTATTATTTCAAAGGGAATAAGCTTTTTAAAGACTCTTAATGTGTGTCTATAAATTTCTCTCTAGAAAATTTGTGCCAGTCTACGATCCTACCAGCTATTCTTCACCAACACTATATTATCATTAAAAAATTCCTTTTGCCTATTTAAGTGAAAATAGTATATCACAGTTATTTTAATTTCAATCTGTGTGATTAAAGAGTGTTAAAGACTTGTTTCCATGTGTTTGGGGTCACACTCTTCCCCTTGCTCCAGAGCGCCCCATCACCCAACACCAGGGACCCACTAGAGTCAGTTGTTTTAGACCCGTTGTGTAACTTAGGCTGCCAGCTCACCTGGTGAGGGCGATCACCTTTTTACTGAGGCACAGGAAGGCCAGCTCCTCATTGAAGGCCCAGGCTCCTTCCTGCTGGTTCAGCTGGTTGCTTCCTGTCTGACAGGGTGTTATGGATTGAATTGTGTTCCCCAAAATATGTGCTGAAGTCTTGGCCCTTGTTCCTGTGGATTCGACCCCGATTGGAAATAGGATTTTTGTATTACATTAATGAGGTCATACCAGCATGGGGTGGGTCTTAAATCTAATCTCTTTTGAGTTACACAAAGACCAGAGTAGACACAGACACACACAGAGGAGAAGAGAGACACCGCGTGAGGATGGACAAGGAGACCAGGAGCACCCGGGGCACTGACGAGGAAGGACTCGATACTCTAAGACCCCAATTTGGACTTCGAGCCTCCAGAATTGTCAGGCAATGAGTTTCTGTCATTTGAAGCCACCCACTATGGTGTTTGTGTTAGTGCAGCTCGGGGTGCCTGGGAGTGGGTGTGCTGGTTTCTGGCTGAAGGAAGGCTCTGGTGCAGCGGCCAGTTGCCCTGTTAGAAGTACCCCTGTGGCCCACTGAGAGCTGCCCCTGTGAGTACGGGTTTTACGGGCGGGTGTACTTCCTGTCTTTATTTTTTAATCAGCTCTCTTGAGGCTATAATTTGCCACAATAAGATGCACACAGTTCAAGTGTGCAGTTTGCTGAGTTTTCAGAAATGTATATATGCTCACGAAAAAACAAAAAAAGCCAAACCAGTTGCCATGGAGTCGGCCCTGACTCACGGTGCCCCATGTACCTCAGAGTAGAACTGTGCTCCATAGGGGTTTCAACGGCTGATTTTCCAGAAGCAGATAGCCAGGCCTTTCTTTCCCTGTGCCTCCGAGTGGATTCAAACCACCAACCTTTAGGTTAGCAGCTGAGTATGTTAACGGTTTGCACTTCCCAGGGACTCCAATACTCATGGAACCTCCTCCATAATCACAACAAAGAACATTTCCAGCACCCCAGAAAGTTCCTGAGACTCATTTGCAGCAACCCACCTGCCCCACTGCCCCTCAGATGACTATAAATCTGGCTTTCTAACTATGGGTTGGTTTTCCCACTCGGAAGCACACCGGAATGGCCTCATACCATATCAACTCTTTTGTGTGTGGTGTCTTTTTCTCAACAGGTGTCTGGGGTCAGCCCTGTCGTTGCAAGCGCCCACACCTCATCTTGGCGTTGCTGAGTGTGTGGTGAGACTTGTTCCACGTAAACCAGTAGGCAGGGGAGGAAGACTGACCACCCCTTGTTTCTGCCCACGTGAGAAGGGTGAGCACTGGGGTCTGCATAGACACCGCCTTTGCTGAGCCCCACAGGTGAGCGGCGGAGGGAAGGTGGGTGTGACAGCTTCCTGCTGGCTCCATGCTTCCATCCCTTCCTGCCCTGTTGTCTGTCTATGGGCTGGGTCCCCTTCTATACCTGGCTGCTTGTCTCAGCCTGCCTCTCTGAGGCTGTTCCTGCCTCTGACTCAAGTCCCTCGGCCTCTTTCAGCACAGTGTGGGAAGTGGGGTCTGAGCTGGAGGAGGAGACCTAGATGTAGTGCTCACACCTCCTGACTGTCACGATCACTGGACCCAGGAAGATCTGGGTTGGTAGGCTGGGCCAGGTGGGGAGCAAAGCAGCAGGGTCTCGGGGGGAAACTGGGAGGGGACATGGTGGTGCTGGCCAGGGGTTGCAGGGAGGGGTGGTGCTTTATATGTGGGGGTGTCAGTCCCACAAAGGCCAACTAGCGGTAGTGAAAAAATTGCGACCCCCTCCTCTCTGTTCCTGCTGGCCTTCATGCCTATCAGAAACATAGGTTCTGGGCAGAAACTTAAAGTTACCTGCTGCTGCACAAGGCAACAGCAGCAGCTCTGGACACTGTTTCCAGCATTTTTGGTCCTGGCCCCTTCCCATTGGTGACTGTTTTTGAGACATAAACACACCTGTTTAGAAAGACCATCTGGCTGGAAGAGAAAAGAAAGCCTCGGACTCATCTTCATCTTAATTCAATCTAAACCAAAGTGGCATGTGGAACTCTGTGCCTTTGTGTGACAGGCGGTAGCAGCTGTGGAAACCAAACCCCAGCTCACCGGCACCTCAAGCTCGCCACACCTGGGGCAGTGGGTTGTGAGCACACCGGCTCAGGTAGGCGGCCACTGCCCCTGCACCCTGCACATGGGGCTTTGGCCTGCATTTACTCAGGCAGGGTGATATGGACCCCTCCCTCTTGTCCTGGTCCCTCTGGGGTGGGGTGACAGTGTGCCATCCTACCGCCTGGAGACGAGGCCTACCTGAGGGCTTCCCGCTGCAGGGCAGGCGCTGGCCTCATGTCCTTCCTGTCACTTGGTGTGCCTCTCCACCAGACCTGAGGCTGGGGACTCAGGGGCTCATCTTCTCTGTAGCTGCAGGGCTGGAGAGGGGCTCAGACACCATAGAGCTTAGTGAATATTTGCTGAAAAGAAATGACTAAAGTTTCGTTACAGTAATTGTCATTTCTATTTGTCAGTGTATCACACTGTGGTGGCCTGCATGTTGCTGTGATGCTGGAAGCTAGGCCAATGGTATTTCAAACACCAGCAGAGTCCCCCTTGGTAGACAGGTTTCAGTGGAGCTTCCAGACCAAGACAGACCAGGGAGAGAGGCTTGGCTATCTACTTCTGAAAATCAGCCCAATGAAAGCCCTATGGATCACAACACAACATTGTCTGGCTTGCTTGCTTTGGACATGTTATCAGGAGCAATCAATTGCTGGAGGAGGACATCATGTTTGGTGAAGCAGAGGGCCAACAAGGGAGACCCTTGGTGAGACGGATTGGCACGGTAGCTGCAAAGATAGACTCAAATATGCTGCTGATTGTGAGGATGAAGCAGGACTGGGCAACATTATGTTCTGCTGTGCATGGGGTCGCCATGAGTTGGAGCCAACTCGACGGCAGTTCCAACAACAATAACATAGCTGTCACCATTGACACTGGACAGCAGGGTCAGACAGTGGCTTTGTGATGGAGATGGGGCACATGGGCAGGAAGAGCTGGGCTGAGAAGGCTTTCTCCAAGAGGCCAGGGGCCTGGCTCGCCAGACAGGTGTTTTAACCTCATTGCTTCTTCTCAGTGACTAAGAAGCCCTTTAAGACCAGAGGAGGCAAACTGCCACCCTTGCTGTCATCCATGACACTACCACACTGGGAAGGGGACAGTGGGAGGCAGGGAGAATGTGGGCAAGGCGGAGCGCTCCGCTTCCTTCTCCATCCTAGAAGGAGTGCACATGAGCGAACCAGGTAGGGCCTGTCTGCACACAGCGATGCAGGGACACTTTCTCACAGAGTTTTTATGCCGCTTGCCCAGGTGGCTGGGAGTCATGAGCCCATGTCATGGGTCACCTGCTCTGCAGTGAGTCAGAGTAGTGGGCTGGTGTTATCTTTCCCAATGGACAAAATCATTAACCCAAAACTTCTGTTTCTACCTAGCACAGCCAGGTGTGGTTTGGGTAATTAGCCACTTAATTTGAAAATATTTTAAACTTATTCAGGACCTAAGCTCAATATTATGGTTCGAATGATCTGATTACACAGATTGGGTTAACCTGTTATTACAAACCACCTGTGGATGCTGTGCTGCAGACACCAAGTGGAAGTACAGCTATTATTATGCCAAAAATAGAAGATTCAGGAGCAAGGAGCCGAATATTTCAGCACTCTAATCACATATCAGTAGATGCTCGTAGCCAGAGGGAAAGCAGTTTCAGGAGTGAAGGTGACTATTAGCCTGCTCTGCTCTTGGTTACAGGTGAGAGACGTTGGAAGTGAAATGTGCACCATCTCTTCCTGCAGAATGTGCTTCAAGGTTAACGCCAGGTGGGAGTCAGCCCTCCCTTGACATCAGAAGTAGGTTACCTGCCATTCTGGCCTCTTCCGAGGTGGTTCCTGCACAGCAGGACTTCCTGGGACAGCCATTGCCTGTGCCCAGATTGTTGGCGAGGAGCCAGATCCTCAATATGCTCCTTTATAAATCAAGCCCCTGGTTTGTTCTCCCTGTAGGAGCTGCAAACACCCACCAAGACATAGGGAGGCAGGGTCCAAGAGTGCATGGCTCTCGGTAAGCTCTGGCTCCTGCCACACATCTCACTGAATCCTTGCTCTCTGTTGAGGGACTGAAGCTCCATGGAGTAGTTTGTCCAAGGTTGAAGTCGATAAGTTGTCCACACTTGCCCATGCTCCATGGCTGCCTGAGAACCAGTACTAGCATTTTTTTTTTTAATTAATTTTTATTTAGCTTCAAGTGAACATTTACCATTCCAATCAGTCTGTCACATGTAGGTTTACATACATCTTACTCCCTTCTCCCACTTGCTCTCCCCCATTGAGTCAGCCCTTTCAGTCTCTCGTTTCGTGCCGATTTTGCCATCTTCCCTCTCTCTCTATCTTCCCATCCCCCCTCCAGTCAAGAGTTGCCAACACATTCTCCAGTGTCCACCTGATTTAATTAGCTCACTCTTCATCAGCATCTCTCTCCCCCCCACTGACCCGTCCTTTTCATGCCTGATGAGTTGTCTTCGGGGATGGTTCCTGTCCTGTGCCATCAGAAGTTCTGGGGAGCATTGTCTCTGGGATTCCTCTAGTCGCAGTCATACCATTAGGTATGGTCTTTTTATGAGAATTTGGGGTCTATATCCCACTGTTCTCCTGCTCCCTCAGGAGTTGTCTGTTGTGCTCCCTGACAGGGCAGACATCGATTGTGGCCGGGCGCCAACTAGTTCTTCTGGTCTCAGGATAATGTAGGTCTCTGGTTCATGTGGCCCTTTCTGTCTCTTGGGTTCTTAGTTGTCGCGTGAGCCTTGGTGTTCTTCCTTTGCCTTTGCTCCAGGTGGGTTGAGATCAATTGATGTATCTTAGATGGCCGCTTGTTGGCATTTAGGACCCCAGGTACCACAATTCAAAGTGGGATGCAGAATGTTTTCATAATAGAATTATTTTGCCCGTTGACTTAGAAGTCCCCTCAAACCAAGTTCCCCAGACCCCAGCCCCTGCTCCGCTGACCTTTGAAGCTTTCATTTTATCCCGGATACCTCTTTGCTTTTAGTCCAGTCCAATTAGGCTGACCTTCCTTGTATTGAGTGTTGTCTTTCCCTTCACCCAAAGCAGTTCTTATCTACTGATTGGTCAATAAAAAGCCCTCTCCCTCCCTCCCTCCCTCCCTCCCCCCTTTGTAACCACAAAAGTATGTGTTCTTCTCCGTTTTTTCTATTTCTCAAGATCTTATAATAGTGGTCTTATACAATATTTGTCCTTTTGCCTCTGACTAATTTCGCTCAGCATAATGCCTTCCAGATTCCTCCATGTTATGAAATGTTTCAGAGATTCGTCACTGTTCTTTATTGATGCGTAGTATTCCATTGTGTGAATATACCACAATTTATTTACCCATTCATCCATTGACGGCCATCTTGGTTGCTTCCAGCTTTTTGCTATTGTAAACAGAGCTGCAATAAACATGGGTGTGCATATATCTGTTTGTGTGAAGGCTCTTGTATCTCTAGGGTATATTCCGAGGAGTGGGATTTCTGGGTTGTATGGTAGTTCTATTTCTAACTGTTTAAGATAACGCCAGATGGATTTCCAAAGTGGTTGTACCATTTTACAATCCCACCAGCAGTGTATGAGAGTTCCAATCTCTCTGCAGCCTCTCCAACATTTATTATTTTGTGTTTTTTGGATTAATGCCAGTCTAGTTGGTGTGAGATAGAATCTCATCGTAGTTTTAATTTGCATTTCTCTAACGGCTAATGATCGGGAGCATTTTCTCATGTATCTGTTGGCTGCCTGAATATCTTCTTTAGTGAAATGTGTGTTCATCTCCTTTGCCCACTTCTTGATTGGGTTGTTTGTCTTTTTGTGGTTGAGTTTTGACAGAATCATGTAGATTTTAGAGATCAGGCGCTGGTCTGAGATGTCATAGCTGAATATTCTTTCCCAGTCTGTAGGTGGTCTTTTTACTCTTTTGGTGAAGTCTTTAGATGAGCATAGGTGTTTGATTTTTAGGAGCTCCCGGTTATCTGGTTTCTCTTCATCATTTTTGGTAATGTTTTGTATTCTGTTTATGCCCTGTATTAGGGCTCCTAGGGTTGTCCCTATTTTTTCTTCCATGATCTTTATCGTTTTAGTCTTTATGTTTAGGTCTTTGATCCACTTGGAGTTAGTTTTTGTGCATGGTGTGAGGTACGGGTCCTGTTTCATTCTTTTGCAAATGGATATCCAGTTATGCCAGCACCATTTGTTAAAAAGACTATCATTTCCCCAATTGACTGACACTGGTCCTTTGTCAAATATCAGCTGCTCATACGTGGATGGATTTATATCTGGGTTCTCAATTCTGTTCCATTGGTCTGTGTGCCTGTTGTTGTACCAGTACCAGGCTGTTTTGACTACTGTAGCTGTATAATAGGTTCTGAAATCAGGTAGAGTGAGGCCTCCCACTTTCTTCTTCTTTTTCAGTAATGCTTTGCTTATCCGGGGGTTCTTTCCCTTCCATATGAAATTAGTGATTTGTTTCTCTATCCACTTAAAATATGACATTGGTATTTGGATCAGAAGTGCATTGTATGTATAGATGGCTTTTGGTAGAATAGACATTTTTACTATGTTAATTCTTCCTATCCATGAGCAGAGTATGTTTTTCCACTTAAGAATGTCCTTTTGAATTTCTTGTAGCAGAGTTTTATAGTTTTCTTTGTATAGGTCTTTTACATCCTTGGTAAGATTTATTCCTAAGTATTTTATCTTCTTGGGGGCTACTGTGAATGGTATTGATTTGGTTATTTCCTCTTCGGTGTTCTTTTTGTTGATGTAGAGGAATCCAAGTGATTTTTGTATGTTTATTTTATAACCTGAGACTCTTCCAAACTCTTCTATTAGTTTCAGTAGTTTTCTGGAGGATTCCTTAGGGTTTTCCATGTATACGATCATGTCATCTGCAAATAGTGATAGCTTTACTTCCTCCTTGCCAATCTGGATACCCTTTATTTCTTTGTCTAGCCTAATTGCCCTGGCTAGGACTTCAAGTACGATGTTTAATAAGAGTGGTGATAAAGGGCATCCTTGTCTGGTTCCCGTTCTCAAGGGAAATGCTTTCAGGTTCTGTCCATTTAGAGTGATATTGGCTGTTGGCTTTGCATAGATGCCCTTTATTATGTTGAGGAATTTTCCTTCAATTCCTATTTTGGTAAGAGTTTTTATCATAAATGGGTGTTGAACTTTGTCAAATGCCTTTTCTGCATCTATTGATAAGATCATGTGGTTTTTATCTTTTGTTTTATTTACGTGATGGATTACATTAATGGTTTTTCTGATATTAAACCAGCCTTGCATACCTGGTATAAATCCCACTTGATCAGGGTGAATTATTTTTTTGATGTGTTGTTGGATTCTATTGGCTAGAATTTTGTTGAGGATTTTTGCATCTATGTTCATGACGGATATAGGTCTAAAATTTTCTTTTTTTGTAATGTCTTTACCTGGTTTTGGTATCAGGGAGATGGTAGCTTCATAGAATGAGTTGGGTAGTATTCCGTCTTTTTCTATGCTTTGAAATACCTTCAGTAGTAATGGTGTTAAGTCTTCTCTGAAGGTTTGGTAGAACTCTGCAGTGAAGCCGTCTGGGCCAGGACTTTTTTTTGTTGGGAGTTTTTTGATTACCGTTTCAATCTCTTTTTTTGTTATGGGTCTATTTAGTTGTTCTACTTCTGAATGTGTTAGTTTAGGTAGGTAGTATTTTTCCAAGAATTTATCCATTTCTTCTAGGTTTTCAAATTTGTTAGAGTACAATTTTACGTAGTAATCTGAAATGATTCTTTTAATTTCATTTGGTTCTGTTGTGATGTGGTCCTTCTCATTTCTTATTCGGCTTATTTGTTTCCTTTCCTGTTTTTCTTTAGTCATTCTAGCCAATGGTTTATCAATTTTGCTAATTTTTTCAAAGAACCAGCTTTTGGCTTTGTTAATTCTTTCAATTGTTTTTCTGTTCTCTAATTCATTTAGTTCAGCTCTAATTTTTATTATTTGTTTTCTTCTGGTGCCTGATGGGTTCTTTTGTTGCTCACTTTCTATTTGTTCAAGTTGTAGGGACAGTTCTCTGATTTTGGCTCTTTCTTCTTTTTGTATGTGTGCATTTATCGATCTAAATTGGCCTCTGAGCACTGCTTTTGCTGTGTCCCAGAGGTTTTGATAGGAAGTATTTTCATTCTCGTTGCTTTCTAAGAATTTCCTTATTCCCTCCTTGATGTCTTCTATAACCCAGTCTTTTTTCAGGAGGGTATTGTTCATTTTCCAAGTATTTGATTTCTTTTCCCTAGTTTTTCTGTTATTGATTTCTAGCTTCATTGCTTTGTGGTCTGAGAAGATGCTTTGTAATATTTCGATGTTTTGGATTCTGCAAAGATTTATTTTATGACCTAATATGTGGTCTATTCTAGAGAATGTTCCATGTGCACTAGAAAAGAAAGTATACTTTGCAGCAGTTGGGTGGAGAGTTCTGTATAAGTCAATGAGGTCAAGTTGGTTGATTGTTGTAAGTAGGTCTTCCGTGTCTCTATTGAGCTTCTTACTGGATGTCCTGTCCTTCTCCGAAAGTGGTGTGTTGAAGTCTCCTACTATAAATGTGGAGGTGTCTATCTCACTTTTCAATTCTGTTAAAATTTGATTTATGTATCTTGCAGCCCTGTCATTGGGTGTGTAAATATTTAATATGGTTATGTCTTCCTGATCAATTGTCCCTTTTATCATTATACAGTGTCCTTCTTTATCCTTTGTGGCGGATATAAGTCTAAAGTCTATTTTGTCAGAAATTAATATTGCTACTCCTCTTCTTTTTTGCTTATTATTTGCTTGATATATTTTTTTCCATCCTTTGAGTTTTAGTTTGTTTGTGTCTCTAAGTCTAAGGTGTGTCTCTTGCAGGCAGCATATAGATGGCTCGTGTTTCTTTATCCAGTCCGTGACTCTCTGTCTCTTTATTGGTGAATTTAGTCCATTTACATTCAGCGTAATTATAGATAAATAAGTTTTTAGTGCTGTCATTTTGATGCCTTTTCATGTGTGTTGTTGGCCATTTCATTTTTCCACATGCTTTTTTGTGCTGAGACGTTTTTCTTAGCAGCTTGTGAGATCCTCATTTTCATAATGGTTAACTTTATGTTTGTTGAGTCGTTACGTTTTTCTTGGCTTTTTTCTTGAGTTATGGAATTGATATTCCTTTTTGTGGTTACCTTATTATTATTATTATTTTTTATTATTTACCCCTATTTTTCTAAGTAAAAACCTAACTTGTATCATTCTGTATCACCTTGTATCACTCTCCATCTGGCAGTTCAATGCCTCCTATATTTAGTCCCTCTTTTTGATTATTGTGATCTTATATCTATTGATTTCCATGATTCCCTGTTATGTGTATTATTTTATTTGTTTATTTTTTAGACTTAATCTTAATTTGTTTGTTTTTGTGCTTTCCCTATTTGAGTTGATATCAGGACATTCTGTTTTGTGACCTTGTATTGTGCTGGTACCTGATATTATTGGTCATCTGACCAAACAATCTCCTTTAGCATTTCTTGTAGCCTTGGTTTGGTTTTTGCAAATTCTCTAAACTTGTGTTTATCTGTAAATATCTTAATTTCTCCTTCATATTTCAGGGAGAGTTTTGCTGGATATACGATCCTTGGTTGGCAGTTTTTCTCCTTCAGTGCTCTGTATACGTCGTCCCATTCCCTTCTTGCCTGCATGGTTTCTGCTGAGTAGTCTGAACTTATTCTTATTGATTCTCCCTTGAAGGAAACCTTTCTTTTCTCCCTGGCTGCTTTTAAAATTTTCTGTTTGTCTTTGGTTTTGGCAAGTTTGATGATAACATGTCTTGGTGTTTTTCTTTTTGGATCAATCTTAAATGGGGTTCGATGAGCATCTTGGATAGATATCCTTTCATCTTTCACGATGTCAGGGAAGTTTAGTGTCAGGAGTTCTTCAACTATTTTCTCTGTGTTTTCTATCCTCCCTCCCTGTTCTGGGACTCCAATCACTCGCAAGTTATCCTTCTTGATAGAGTCCCACATGATTCTTAGGGTTTCTTCATTTTTTTAAATTCTTTTATCTGATTTTTTTTTCAGCTATGTTGGTGTTGATTCCCTGGTCCTCCAGAAGTCCCAGTCTACATTCTAATTGCTCGAGTCTGCTCCTCTGACTTTCTATTGCGTTGTCTAATTCTGTAATTTTATTGTTAATCTTTTGGATTTCTACATGCTGTCTCTCTATGGATTCTTGCAACTTATTAATTTTTCCACTATGTTCTTGAATAATCTTTTTGAGTTCTTCAACAGTTTTATCAGTGTGTTCCTTGGCTTTTTCTGCAGTTATCCTAATTTCATTTGTGATATCTTTAAGCATTCTGTAAATTAGTTTTTTATATTCTGTATCTGATAATTCCAGGATTGTATCTTCATTTGGGAAAGATTTTGATTCTTTTGTTTGGGGGGTTGGAGAAGCTGTCATGGTCTGTTTCTTTATGTGGTTTGATACGGACTGCTGTCTCCGAGCCATCACTGGGAAACTAGATTTTCCACGTAATCAGCTATAAAAAAATGCAGTCAGATCCCTATCTGAATTCTCCCTCTGGCTCAGGGTATTTGGATGTTAATGGAGCCGCCTGGTACGCTGGCTCCTAGTTCTGGAAACGGTCGCTGTCTGCCCGTATTTGTTCGTTTTCCGTCTCTAAGTCTGTGTTTGTTGTTCAGAGTTCGTAGATTGTTATGTATGTGATCGATTCACTTGTTTTTCTGAGTCTTTGTTGCAAGAGGGATCCGCGGTAGCATCCACCTAGTCCGCCATCTTGGCCCCGCCTACAGTACTAAAAAAAATACTAGCATTTTTAAATATTTCATCTTTTCAAAACTGTTTCTGATGTGTTACATTATATTAGCTTCACAGAGTCTCTGATTCTAAGAATCTCAGTTTCTATGAGGGGCAGATATGGTTTCCATTTTTTCAGTGGGGAAACTGAGGCTCCAGGACACACAAGTAACAGTGTAGGGATTCAAGAGAGCTTACCCTTAGGTCTCCCTGAAGGCACTTTCAGTGGTTTTGGAGGTAACTCTTATTCAACAGTATGCTTTGTAAGTCTTGATATTTCCCTATTGGATTGGCTTAAAACAAACACTTGAATTTAAGAGTTGAACTACTTGTGTGGTACCCATGTTTCCAGGTCACATCAACATTACAAAAACAATCATACAAACAAAAATTATCTGTCTCTACCTCTACCTGCTCTGTGGAAACTCAGGGCCCCCTTCAATTCCTCCAGAACCAGGCTGGCAATAGAACTTTCTACAGGCAATAGAATAGGGCCAGTGAAAAAGAAGAAGACCCTCAACAAGATGGACTGACACAGCGGTTGCAACAATGGACTCAGGCATAACAATGATTGTGAGAATGGTACAGGACTGGGCAGTGTTTTGTTCTGTAGTACATAGGGTCACTATGAGTCAGAACTGACTCAATAGCACCTAACAGCAACGACAGGCAATAGAGCCTTTTACATCAACCAGAATGTCCTATATTTGCATTGTTCAATATGTCAGCCACCAGCCAAGGTGGCTATCCAGTCCTGGCAATGTGGTCAGTGTGGCTGAGGAGCTGAGTTGTAAATTTTATTTTATTTTGTTTAAATTTAAGTAGCTGGATGTGGCTACTTATGAACAAGGATTGGTAGTTGGAAAGTATGGCCTTGAAGATAGAAATGATGCTGGAGATCGCATGATAGAATTTTGCAAGACCAACGACTTCTTCATTGCCAACGCCTTTTCCACCAACATAAATGGTGACTATACAGGTAAACCTTGCCAGATGGAATACATAAGAGTCAATTGACTGTAACTGTGGAAAGAGATGATGGAAAAGCTCAGTATCATCAGTCAGAACAAGGCCAGGAGCCGACTGTGAAACAGACCATCAATTGCTCATATGCAAGTTCAAGTTGAAACTGAAGAAAATTGGAAAAAGTCCATGAGGGTCAAAGTGCGAGCTTGAGTATACCCCACCTGAACTTAGAGACCATCTCAAGGATAGATTTGACATGTTGAATATTATTGACCAAAGACCAGACGAGTTATGGAATGACATCAAGGACATCATACACGAAGAAAGCAAGAGGTCATTAAAAAGACAGGAAAGGAAAAGACCAAAAAGGATATCAGAAGAGACTCTGAAAGTTGCTGTTGAACATAGAGTAGCTAAAGTAAAAGGGAGAAATATTGAAGTAAAAGAGCTAAGCAGAAGATTTCAAAGGGCGGCTCGAGGAGAAAAAGTAAAGTATCATGATGACATGTACAAAGAGCTGGAGATAGAAAACCGAAAAGGAAGAACATATTCTCCATTTCTCAAGCTGAAAGAACTGAAGAAAAAATTCAAGCCTCAAGCTGCAATATTGAAGGGTCCTATGGGGAAATATTAAAAGATGCAGGAAGCATCAAAAGAAGATAGAATACACAGAATCACTGTTCCAAAAATAATTGGTCGATGTTCAAACATTTCAGGAGGTAGCATATGATCAATAACCAATGTTACTGAAGGAAGAAGTCCAAGCTACACTGAAGACACTGGCAAAAAACAAGGTTCCAGGAATTAACGGACTACCAGTTGAAGTTTGTCAACAAGCAGATGCAGTGCTGGAGGTGTTCACTCATCTATGCCAAGAAATTTGGAAGACAGCTACCTGGCCAACTGAAAGAGATCCATATTTGTGTCCATTGCAAAGAAATGTGATCCAACAGAAAGGGGAAATTATCAAACAATATCACTAATATTACACACAGTAAAATTTTGCTGAAGATCATTCAAAAGCAGTTGCAGCAGTACATCGAGAGGGAACTGTCAGAAATTCAAGTCAGGTTCAGAATAGAACATGAAACGAGGGGTATCATTGCTGATGTCAGATGGATTTTGGCTGAAAGCAGGGAATACGAGAAAGATGTTTGTTGTTAAGTGCCATTAAGTCTGTTCTGACTCATAGCAACCCTATATACAACAGAACGAAATGCTGCCTGGTCCTGTGCCATTGTCACAATCGTTGTTATGCTTGAGCCCATTGTTGCAGCCACTGTGTGAATTCATCTCATTGACAGTCTTCCTCTTCTGACATCCATTTTGATCTTCTCTTTCTCTCCTGTCTTTTTAATTACCCCTTGCTTTCTTCATGTATGATGTCCTTGCACATCTGGTCTGGTCTTTGGTCATTAGTGTTCAATGTATCAGATCTATTCTTGAGATGGTCTCTAAATTCAGGAGGGATATACTCAAGGTAGTACTTTGGTTCTCGTGGACTTTTTCTGATTTTCTTCAGTTTCAACTTGAACTTGCATATGAGCAATTGATGGTCTGTTTCACAGTCTGCCCCTGGCCTTGTTCTGACGGATGATTTTGAGCTTTGCCATCATCTGTTTTCACAGATGTAGTCAATTGATTCCTGTGTATTCTTTCTGGCACAGTCCACATGTGTAGTCACCATTTATATTGGTGAAAAAAGTATTTCCAATGAAGAAGTTGTTGGTCTAGCAAAATTCTATCATGCTATCTCCGGCATCATTTCTATCACGAAGGCCATATTTTCCAACTACTGATCCTCCTTTGTTTCCAACTTTCGCATTCCAATCACCAGTAATTATCAATGCATCTTGATTGCATGTTCTATCAATTTCAGACTCCAAAAGTTGGTAAAAATCTTTAATTTCTTCATCTTTAGTCTTAGTGGTTGGTGCATAAATTTGAATAATAGTTGTACTAACTGGTCTTCCTTGCAGTCATACAGATATGATCCTGTCACTGACAAGGTTTTACTTCATGATAGATCTTGAAATGTTCTTTTTGGCAAAGAATGCAACGTCATTCCTCTTCAATTTGTCATTCCTGGCATACTAGACCATATGATTTTCTGACTCAGAATGGCCAATGCCAGTCCATTTCAGCTCACTAATACCTAGGATCTCCCACTGTGGGGGCTTGCATGTTGCTGAGATGCTGGAAGCTATGCCACTGGTATTCAGATATCACCAGGGTCACCCATGGAGGACAGGTTTCACTTGAGCTTCTGGACAAAGACAGACTAGAGAGAAGGACCCGGCAGTCTACTTCTGAAAAGAATTAGCCAAGTGAAAACTTTATGAATAGCTGCAGAACGTTGTCAGATGTAGTACCAGAAGATGAGACCCCAGGTGGGAAGGCACTCAAAAGATGACTGGGAAAAAGCTGCTGCCTCAAAGTAGAGTCAACCTTAATGACGTAGATTGAGTAAAGCTTTCAGGGCCTTCATTGCTGTTGATATGACTATTATTCAAATTTACGCACCAACCACTGAGACCAAAGATAAAGAAATTGAAGATTTTTATCAGCTTCTGCAGTCTGAAATTGATCGAACATACAATCAGGATGTATTGATAATTACTGTTGATTGGAGTGCCAAAGTTGGAAACAAAGAAGAAGGGTCAGTAGTTGGAAAATATGGCCTTCATGACAGAAACAATGCTGGATACCAAATGATAGAATTTTGCAAGACCATTGACTTCTTCATTGCGAATACCTTTTTTCACCAACATAAACGGTGACTATACACATGGACCTCAACAAATGGAATACACAGGAATCAAATCAACTACATCTGTGGAAAGAGATGATGGAAAAGCTCAACATCATCAGTCAGAAAAAGGCGAGGGGCTGACTGTGGAACAGAACATTAATTGCTCATATGCAAATTCATGTTGAAACTGAAGAAAATCAGAGCAAGTCCATGAGAGCCAAAATAAGACCTTGAGTATATCCCACCTGAATTTAGAGACCATCCCAAAGAACAGACCTGATGTGTTGAACACTAATAACTGAAGACCAGACAAGTTGTGGAATGACATCAAGGACATCATACTTGAAGAAAGACAGAGGTCATTGAAAAGACAGGAAAGAAAGAAAAGACCAAGAAGGATGTCAGAGGAGACTCTGAAACTTGCTCCGAAAGGTTGAGCAGATAAAGCAAAAGAAGAAAGGATGAAGTAAAAGAACTGAACAGAAGATTTCAAAGGGCAGATCGAGCGGACAAAGTAAAGTATTATAATGACATGTACAAAGAGCTGGAGAGAGGAAACCAAAAGGGAAGAACACACTTGGCGTTTCGCAAGCTGAAAGAACTGAACAAAAATTTCAAGCCTCAAGTTGCGATAGTGAAGGATTCTATGGGGAAAATATTGAATGATGCAGGAAGCATCAAAAGAAGATGGTAGGAATACACAGAGTCAGTATACCAAAAAGAATTAGTCGATGTTCAACCATTTCAAGAGGTAGCATATGATCAGGAACTGATGGTACTGAAGGATGAGGTCCAAGCTGCTCTGAAGGTATTGGTGAAAAACAAGGCTCCAGGAATTGACAGAGTATCAACTGAGATATTTCAACAAACTGATGCGATGCTGGAAGTGCCCACTCATCTATGCCAAGAAATTTGGAAGACAGCTACCTGGCCAACTGACTGGAAAAGATCCATATTTGTGCCTATTCCCAAGAGAGGAGATCTAACCGAATGCGGAAATTAACAAACAGTATCATTAATATTACATACAAGCAAAATTTTGCTGAAGATCATTCAAAAGTGGCTGCAGCAGTATATCAACAGGGAACTGCCAGCAATTCAGGCCAGATTCAAAAGATGACATGGAACCAGGGATATCATTGCTGATGTCAAAAGGATCCTGGCTGAAAGTAGAGAATACCAGAAGGATGTTTACCTGTGTTTTATTGACTATGCAAAGGCATTTGACTGTGTGGATCATAAATTATGGATAACGTTGCAAAGAATGGGAATTTCAGAACACCTTAATTGTGTTCATGAGGAACCTGTACATAGATCAAAAGGCAGTTTTTCAGACAGAACAAGGGGATACTGGTGGTTTAAAGTCAGGAAAGTTGTGCGTCGGGGTTGTATCCTTTCACCATACATTTTCAATCTGAGAAAATTATCTGAGAAGGTGAATATATGAAGAAGAACATGGCATCAGGATTGGAGGAAGGCTCATTAACAACCTGCGTTATGCAGATGACAAAACCTTTCTTGCTGAAAGTGAAGAGGACGTGAAGCACTTACTGATGAAGATCAAAAACCACAGCCTTCTATATGAATTACACCTCAACATAAAGAAAACAAAAATCTTCACGATTTGACCAAGAAGCCTTATCAGGATAAACGGAGAGAAGATTGAAGTTGTCAAGGATTTCATTTTACCTGGGTCCACAATCAACGCCCGTGAAGCAGCAGTCAAGAAATCAAAAAGATGCATCGCATTGGGCAAACCTGTTGCACAGTATCTTTTTAAAGTGTCGAAGGGCAAAGATATCGCCTTGAAGACTAAGGTGCGCCTGCCCCAAGACATGGTATTTTCAATTGCATCATATGCGTGGTGAAAGCTGGACTATGAGTAAGGAAGACTGAAGAAGAATTTATGCCTTTGAATTGTGGCTTTGGCAAAGAATATTGAATATACCATGGACTGCCAAAAGAACGAACAAATCCATCTTGGAAAAGTATGCCCAGAATGCTCCTTAGAAGCAAGGATGGCAAGACTGCATCTTACATACTTTGAACATGTTGTCAAGAGGGATTAGTCCCTGGAGAAAGACATCGTTCTTGTAAAGTACAGGATCAGCAGAAAAGAGGAAAACCCTCAACGAGATGGATTAACAGAGTGGCTGCAACAATGGCTCAAGCGTAACAATTGTGAACATGGCGCAGTACCAGGCAGTGTTTTGTTCTGTGGTACATGGGGTCACTGTGAGTTGAAACTGACATGACGGCACCTAACAACAAAAACAACGATACCTAGGATATTGGTGTTTATGTGTTCCATTTCATTTTTGACGACTTCCAATTTTCCTACATTCATACTTTGTACATTCCAGTTTCCAGTTATTAATGGATGTTTGTAGGTATTTCTTCTCATTTTGAGTCATGCCACTTCAGCAAAGGAAGGTCCGGAAAGCTCGACTCTACCCATGTCATTAAGGTCAGCTCTACTTTAAGGAGGCAGCTCCTACCCAGTCCACTTTTGAGTGCCTTCCATCCTGAGGGGCCCATCCTCCGGCACTGCATCAGACACTCCATCCTGAGGGGCCCATCCTCCGGCACTGCATCAGACACTCCATCCTGAGGGGCTCATCCTCCGGCACTGTATCAGACACTCCATCCTGAGGGGCTCATCCTCCGGCACTGCATCAGACACTCCATCCTGAGGGGCTCATCCTCCGGGACTGCATCAGACACTCCATCCTGAGGGGCCCATCCTCCGGCACTGCATCAGACACTCCATCCTGAGGGGCTCATCCTCCGGCACTGCATCAGACACTCCATCCTGAGGGGCTCATCCTCCGGCACTGCATCAGACACTCCAACCTGAGGGGCCCATCCTCCGGCACTGCATCAGACACTCCATCCTGAGGGGCCCATCCTCCGGCACTGCATCAGACACTCCAACCTGAGGGGCTCATCCTCTGGCACTGTATCAGACACTCCATCCTGAGGGGCCATCCTCCGGCACTGCATCAGACACTCCAACCTGAGGGGCCCATCCTCCGGCACTGCATCAGACACTCCATCCTGAGGGGCTCATCCTCCGGCACTGTATCAGACACTCCAACCTGAGGGGCCCATCCTCCGGCACTGCATCAGACACTCCATCCTGAGGGGCTCATCCTCCGGCACTGCATCAGACACTCCATCCTGAGGGGCTCATCCTCCGGCACTGTATCAGACACTCCAACCTGAGGGGCCCATCCTCCGACACTGCATCAGACACTCCATCCTGAGGGGCTCATCCTCCGGCACTGCATCAGACACTCCATCCTGAGGGGCTCATCCTCCGGCACTGCATCAGACACTCCAACCTGAGGGGCCCATCCTCCGGCACTGTATCAGACACTCCATCCTGAGGGGCCCATCCTCCGGCACTGCATCAGACACTCCAACCTGAGGGGCTCATCCTCCGGCACTGTATCAGACACTCCAACCTGAGGGGCCCATCCTCCGGCACTGTATCAGACACTCCAACCTGAGGGGCTCATCCTCCGGCACTGTATCAGACACTCCAACCTGAGGGGCTCATCCTCCGGCACTGCATCAGACACTCCATCCTGAGGGGCCCATCCTCCGGCACTGCATCAGACACTCCAACCTGAGGGGCCCATCCTCCGGCAGTGCATCAGACACTCCAACCTGAGGGGCTCATCCTCCGGCACTGTATCAGACACTCCAACCTGAGGGGCCCATCCTCGAGCACTGTATCAGACACTCCAACCTGAGGGGCTCATCCTCCGGCACTGCATCAGACACTCCAACCTGAGGGGCCCATCCTCCGGCACTGCATCAGACACTCCATCCTGAGGGGCCCATCCTCCGGCACTGCATCAGACACTCCAACCTGAGGGGCTCATCCTCCGGCACTGTATCAGATACTCCTACCTGAGGGGCTCATCCTCCGGCACTGCATCAGACACTCCAACCTGAGGGGCCCATCCTCCGGCACTGTATCAGACACTCCAACCTGAGGGGCTCATCCTCCGGCACTGTATCAGACACTGCAACCTGAGGGGCCCATCCTCCGGCACTGTATCAGACACTCCAACCTGAGGGGCTCATCCTCCGGCACTGTATCAGACACTCCATCCTGAGGGGCCCATCCTCCGGCACTGCATCAGAAACTCCAACCTGAGGGGCCCATCCTCCGGCACTGCATCAGACACTCCATCCTGAGGGGCCCATCCTCCGGCACTGTATCAGACACTCCATCCTGAGGGGCTCATCCTCCGGCACTGTATCAGACACTCTAACCTGAGGGGCCCATCCTCCGGCACTGCATCAGACACTCCATCCTGAGGGGCCCATCCTCCGGCACTGTATCAGACACTCCATCCTGAGGGGCCCATCCTCCGGCACTGTATCAGACACTCCATCCTGAAGGGCCCATCCTCCGGCACTGTATCAGACACTCCATCCTGAGGGGCTCATCCTCCGGCACTGTATCAGACACTCCAACCTGAGGGGCCCATCCTCCGGCACTGTATCAGACACTCCAACCTGAGGGGCCCATCCTCCGGCACTGCATCGGACACTCCATCCTGAGGGGCCCATCCTCCGGCACTGCCTCAGACACTCCATCCTGAGGGGCCCATCCTCCGGCACTGCATCAGACACTCCATCCTAATGGGCCCATCCTCCGGCACTGTATCAGACACTCCATCCTGAGGGGCTAATCCTCCGGCACTGTATCAGACACTCCAACCTGAGGGGCCCATCCTCCGGCACTGTATCAGACACTCCAACCTGAGGGGCCCATCCTCCGGCACTGTATCAGACACTCCATCCTGAGGGGCCCATCCTCCGGCACTGTATCAGACACTCCAACCTGAGGGGCCCATTCTCCGGCACTGTATGAGACACTCCATCCTGAGGGGCTCATCCTCCGGCACTGTATCAGACACTCCAACCTGAGGGGCCCATCCTCCGGCACTGTATCAGACACTCCAACCTGAGGGGCCCATCCTCCGGCACTGTATCAGACACTCCATCCTGAGGGGCCCATCCTCCGGCACTGTATCAGACACTCCATCCTGAGGGGCCCATCCTCCGGCACTGCATCAGACACTCCAACCTGAGGGGCTCATCCTCCGGCACTGTATCAGACACTCCAACCTGAGGGGCCCATCCTCCGGCACTGTATCAGACACTCCAACCTGAGGGGCTCATCCTCCGGCACTGTATCAGACACTCCAACCTGAGGGGCCCATCCTCCGGCGCTGTATCAGACACTCCATCCTGAGGGGCCCATCCTCCGGCACTGTATCAGACACTCCATCCTGAGGGGCCCATCCTCCGGCACTGCATCAGACACTCCATCCTGAGCGGCCCATCCTCCGGCAGTGTATCAGACACTGTTCTGCTGCTATTCAGAAGGTTTTCACCAGTGATTTCTTTTGAGAAGTAGACCACCAGGTCTTTCTTCCCAGTCTGTCTTTGTGTGGAAGTTCATCTGGAGCCTGCTCCTCATAGGTTACCTTGCTGGTATTTGAATACCAGTGGCATATCCTCCAGCATCACTGCAACACTCAACACAGTAGGCCAAACTGACATATGTGGTGTGGGGGATTCTCTCACTTGGGAGATGAAAATTCTACCACTGAACCACCACTGCTCTCATACCGGAGTAGGGTAGGCTGTATCTAATATGATCTTACTAGATTCTTTATAGATGAGAAGAGACACAGAGACAGACACGGGGGAAGAAGGCCATGTGAAGACGGAAGCAGAGATTGGACTGATCCACCTACAGGGCAAGTAATGCCTGGGGTTACCAGAAGCTGGAGAGATAAGGAAGAATCTCCCACTAGAGCTTTTGGAGAGATCGTGACCCTTCAAACACTCCAAATTCAGACTTCTATCCTCCAGAACTGTGAGAGAATAAATTCCTGTTATTAAGCTTCCCAACTTGTAGACTTTGTTACGGTGACCAGGATACTCACACACTTCTTTGGCCCTCAGCTTCCTGACTGTACGATTGGGTTTAGTACTTACCTCACAGGGTTCTGAGGTGATGAGCTGCTCTGGCACACGTAAAGCACGTGCAACAGTGGCTGGTGGAACACAGTGCTCATAGCTGTGACCCCCGTGGCCATACTGTTCCCTCTCTGGGCACCATGCTCCAGCTATACTGACCTAGTTCTGACCCTATGTGTTGTCAGGTGCTTGTACCTCCTGTATTCTGCTAAGATGACTCCTACCTTTGTTCCCCTGTGTCCTTGACCACCAGTGAAGGCTCAGTTCACAAATCCTTCCTTTGGGGTCTTCCCTGAGCCTCCAAGCCCCCTGCCTCCACAGGTCTGAGAGCACCTGTAAAAGGGTTCACCTCACGTTGCTTTATCTCATCTGTAACATAGTATAATGAATTGTCTAAATTCATGAGCGATAAGAATCAGGATCAGCACAAATCTGATTCCTATGAGGCAGAGGTCTCATATATCTTTGTCTTCCCAATTCTCCATCTTTTTTATGATACCAGCCACTCTCCCCAAGGCACTCTCTACTTCTCTTCTGAGTTTGATAATTCATTGCAACAGCCACACAGGACTCACAGACCACACTTACAGTTATGTGGTTTATTAGGGAAGTAACAGCCTACAACTCAGGATCAGGACCAACTTGGAAGAAACAGCAACAATTTGGGATCAGCAGCAGGAAGCACACGGGTGAGGTCTGGAAGGGTCCCCAAAGTGAGGTCAGCTCTCAGAGCAAAAAGGCTCATGGAGCAGATAAGCTCTCCACTGGAACAGCTCTCAGACTGTGCTCAGCCAATGCCACTGCCCTCAGCCAGTGCTCAGCAGGCATGGTTTCTCCGCTGGATAGGGTGGCTGTCTTCTCTGTCAGGCAACTGCCTTCTCTGCTGGGCAGGCATCTCCACCATTGGCCTCTCTGCCAGTAACTGGCCAAGCTCATAGCCAGTGTAGCAGCTCGCTCAGCTCACTCAGCTCTCTCAGCTGCAGCTTTTTTACCAGGCCTGGGAGAATTTTGAGCACAGGGCTTCCACGTCCCAAACGACACACTCTCCTCCAGGTTCTTTTCAGTGAGGAGGCCTTGAAAACCTCTGCATTTCAGCCCTTTATATGTACCAGTTCTTGTCAGTTACAAGGCAAGCCTTCCTCACCAGAGTTCAACCAGCCCTCAATCACCCAGGAGATGTCAATCAACTCAGGTCTTGTACAAAAGTAACATTCTCTGCTGGCAGAGACCAAGCTTCTTCCCTGGGCAAAAGTAAAAACACTCTTGGGTAGAAACCAACCTGGGAGATCCCTCAAGTTCCTTCTCCAAAGAATTAGGGCAAAGGCAACAATTTCGGGCTTAGGGGAAAAATCTCCCAAAGAATCCAGACAAAAGGCAACATAAAGGAACCCATTACACCACATTTTCTCTCTACCCTTTGTTCCCTAGATCAGGGACCCTCTGAAATAAGAGCTCTTGATGCTTGTGTCTCAAACACTGCAACCTAGTCAGTGTGTGATGCTGGTGGAGATGAGGATTAGAGAAGCATGAAAATAAGACCAAAGGCATGGCCGGCCACGGACTTACTAATGCCTCCACCTTTTTTCCTCTTACTGTGACGCTACGCCTTCTTCCTGCTTTATCAACTGTGAGGGGATGGGGTCCCCTGTCTCATCAGCTCTATGCCACCAGCTCCAAACACTTTCAGGGGAATCCTCCCAGCCAGGCCCTGCCTTCCAATATCAAGTGACCTGCCCAGGGAACTAAGTCTCTTGGGAATACTTGTAATTTCTGAGGGTGTTGACTGCCTTTACTGAGTCCTCATGATACTTGGCTCTGTGCTGACAACGTGTCACCCAATCTTCCACATCTTACAGATGGTTTAACCTGTACCCAAGGCCACACGGCCAGCCAGGAAGGGGGAGCAGAACGGACCCCCGGGCTGTGAGGATCTCCCTCAGCCACTTATTCCTTATTGTATGCTCAGCTGTGGTGATTTCTCTGAGATTTCCCCCAAGTGATTACTGAACTCTTAAAGCTTTCTCTCTTTCATGCTGAGCTGGCGACCTTATGTTCTCCCCAAGAAACCTAACCACATCTAGAAATGTGTAAAGTTGTAGGAAGCAGGTTCCCACTGCCTGTGTACACTTTTGCTTTCTCATTTGGATCTACCTAGGAAGTGACAATTCCAAATTAGCCTGTGCCACCTATGCGTTTTCCCACACGCAAGGCCATCTGGGCATGTGAGCATGCCAGCCTGTAGACCCCTGGGCCTTGGTCCTTGAGTCCTTGCTTGCGTTTAGGCTTACTTGTGGACATGAGGGAGAATCAAGGGCATGTCCTGGCGACATTCTTTGTGGTTATACTTGTATCTGTGCTGGCATTCTCTTTCCTCTGGTGGATTCTCAGGAATGTGTCTGTCCCCCTGTGCAGCCTGTCCCCTGGGGTAACACCTGGCCCTGTGTCCGCCCCCCGCCCCATGGCCCTGTTGTTCCTAGTGTGGTGTCTACATATGGCACTTATTTGAATAAATTATCACAGAAAGATGTGAAGGAAAGGGACACCAGTCTTGGCCATCTTTTCTATATCCAGAGTCCTCAGAGAAAATAATCCAAGTTAATGGTTGAGTAATGGGGTTCTGTGGCCCGATGCGACAGGGGCCAATCTAAGGAGACAATAAAAACTTTCGGTGGCTCAATAGTGCAGTAGACAGAGTAATGGTCCCAGAGATGTCCGTCTCATCCCTAGGGTTTGTGAATGTTACAGACGTGGTGTGTTTGCAGTTGGGGAGATGACGTTGACTCCACTTCCTATTGTGGTAGTTGCTAGGTACCGTTGAATCAGTTCTGACTCATAGTGACCCCATGTACAACAGAACGAAACACTGCCTGACCTGTGCCATCCTCACAAGCATTGTTATGCTTGAACCCATTGCTGCAGCCATTGTGTCAATCCATCTTATTGAGGGTCTTCCTCTTTTCCGCTGACCCTCCACTTTACAAAGCATGATGTCCTTCTCCAGGGACAGATCCCTCCTGATAACATGTCCAAAGTATGTGAGATGAAGTTTTACCATCCTTCCTTCTAAGGAGCATTCTGGTTGTACTTCCTATTAGCTGTGCCAATTTGGGGGTGTGGGAAGGGAGCATAGGAAGGGGGTGCAGGGAGGGGGCGTGGGGAGGGGATGTGGGCAGGGAGGCAAACCGTGAGGGTGTAGGAAGGGGACATGGAGGCATGGAGAAGGGGCATGGCAAGGGAATATAGGAAGGGGACCTTGGGGGGAACATGGAGAAAGGGTGTGGGGAGGGGGGCATGGAGAAGGGAGTGTGGGCAGGGGGTGCACAGTAAGGGGGATAAAGGGAGGGGAATACAGGGAGAGATCACGGGGAGGGGGCATGGGGAAGGAATGTGAGGAGGAACATGGGGAGGGCCGTGGGGAGGGATATACAGGGAAGAGGTCACAGGGAGGGGTGCACGGTGAGGGCTTGAGGGGTGTAGGGAGGATGGGGGGATGATGTGCAGGGGTGCCGGAAGTGGAGCTGAGGGTGGGTGTGGGAGGGAACCACCAGGGAGGCCATTCTTTGTGGCTGCCCAGCCCCTCATGCCCACAGGGCCCCTTTGTCTTGGCTGACAGTTGGGCCCAGTCAACGGTGCCCCAGAACCCACGGTGCTCCTGGGGAAAACACCCAGCTCTTCCCACAATCCCGGGAGAGCGTTAATGATGGGCCTGAGTAACAGGTGCAGGGAGCAGCTGCCCGCTTCCCAACTTGTCCTCTTTTAAACATGCTTTCCTTGGGGCTCAGGGGCTCGCAGAAGGTTTTGCTCAGAAATATTCAAGGAATGTTTGCTGATTTTCCTTGTTACAGCAACAGTTTGGGTGTTTATTAGCTGAGTCATGGGAGTAACGAGTGAGGAGAAATCTCAATCACCAGCCCCGGCAGTTGCTTTGAAACAGCCGCCACTTCTCCACTGGCATCTTCTGAAAGGACCTGTCGAATCCTAGGTTGGAGAGGCGCTCAGAGATGGCATAAACTGTACAAATGTCTTATACGAGCACTTTGGGTTGGGGTGGGGTGGATAAGGAGCCATGTCGTGTTCTGCCTTTGAAGGCCTTCCTGATTCATGATCTAGTCTCCCGATGGGCTATCACATTATTGGGTGCACATACATGTGTGTGCATGCATATGTGTGTGTGTCTTGTGAACAAGCTGGGACGCCTGGAGCCCAGTGGGCTGGTAATGGCACTGCGAAGTCGTTATGTCACTCACTCCACAAATATTTACTGAGTGACTGTGCCAGGCCCTGCGCTTGATGAGCAAAATCAACATGGTTCCTGTGCTTTCGATGGAGCTTTTATGGTTCCATACGCCAGGTGTGGACTGCACGTTCACTGCACAACAGATAAGATGAGGCCGCAGCATTTGCCAAACTGGACTCCGTTTTCAGCAGGATTCTGTAGGACTTCATGAGCACTCTCAGACTTTGAGCTACCCAAACACGAGGAATATCCACACTTGATTTTCACTTAGTTTTTGCATCTCTTGAAAAGTTGGGCTTACATCAGTAAAGCTATTTCTTCAATTTGATGACTGCAAACTCTCCTGTTTGCTGCACATTTATGTCTACACATTGCTATATTCACGCATGACAAAGAAACCAACTAGCCAGTTGCTGTCGAGTCAACTCTGACTCATGGCATCCGCACATGTGTCAGAGGAGAACTGTGCTCCAGAGGGTTTTCCATGGCTGATTTTCTTAGAAGTAGATTGCCAGGCCTTTCTTTTGCTGTTCAGGTGTATCCAAAACAAACCTATTGCTGTCAAGTCAATTCCAACTCGTTGCAACCCTATAGGACAGAGTGGAACTGCCCCATAGGGTTTCTAAGGAGCGACTGGTAGATTTGAACTGCCCACTTCCTCGTTAGCAGTTGAGCTCTTAACCACTGCACCACCAGGGCACCTACTCAGGTATAGGACCTCAAAGTAGTCTTGCTGGCAAAGTACTGGGCATTGCTCTTAATACTGTTTTATCATCACCAGCACTGTCTGTTCATGATGTGCTGTCCCCTGTGGGGAGAAAACCCGCCTGTACCATGAGGTTCAAATAAGAAAGAAATTCACCCTCAACACGAAGAGCTTGCTCATCCCTGATGTCATCACAGCCATTGTGTACCCATCAGGCTGGGCTTTAGGGGATGGTTTTGTCACCTGCCTTTTTCTGCACAGCTGCCTGCCTGTATGCTGGAGCCTGAGCTGGCTTCCGTGTTGCATAGAAAATGACTGCTGGCCATGTCTGTGTCCTTGGGCAGGATCTACAGGCTTCTTGGTGAGGCAGAAGGAGAGTCTGGTTTTACCAACTCAAAGTGAAATGGGAAATGATCCCACTAATTAATTCACACAGTGCTCTTGGACAGCTATCCTGGACACGGTAGGGGGCCGGACATCACCGGGTGATGGCTAGTTTCCCCGTTTCCTTAGTCTGCTCTGTGCTGTAGGGTGACTCTGCAGGGCCTGGGAGGAGGGTGGCTCCCTGAAGGGTTGGCCTTCCTTCTGAGATTTCTTACCCAGAGATAGGAGTGGCTGACGCTTTGATTACCCACCTCTCTCTCCCTCCAACTCTGGCTTTCTTGGGCAGGTAGTGAGATTGCCTGTCTAGGCCTCATCCATGCCCTGAAGTTCAGAACGAACCATTCTGTTACAAAGTCTGGGGAGACTCATTGAGAGGAAAGGAGGCTACTTTTGGATGGGACCCTTGCTGCCTAGTAGGTTAGGAGGGTGTGCCTCTTTATTTTGGGTAGCGGCTCTATCTTAGAGCTGATGGGAACTTCTGTTCCTCTTGGGTACTCGCTGAGTCTTCTGAGGTTGCTATAACAAATCGCCACACACTGGGGGGCTTATGACAACAATGATTTATGATCTCACAGTTCTGGAGGCCAGAAGTTCAAAATCAGGATGTGGGCAAGGCTAGTTCCCTCTGGAGGCTCTGAGGAAGGATCTGACCCATGCCTCTCTCCCAGCTTCTGGTAGCCCCAGGAATTTCTTGGCTTGTAGCCACATCACCCCAATCTCTGCCTCCATCTTCACTTGGCCTTCTCTGTGTACCCCTGTGTCTCTTTTTCTCTTGTAAGGACCCCAGTCATTGGATTTAAGGCCTAATCCAGTGTGATCTCATCTCGATCCCTAACTATCTCCAAAGACCTATCTCCAAATAAGGTAACACTCTGAGGTTGGTTCTGGGTAGACATGAGTTTTGGGGTACTTTCATTACCACCAACCAAATGATTTCTTCAAAGGCATATCTGTTATAAAGTTTTCTTCAGCAAGTATTTCCTGAGACCTACTTGTTCAAAGCATCCAGGGAATGTGGGTTAAAAGCTCAAAAGATGAGGTGTCAAAGCTGTAAGTGGAACTAGGGAACCCCCCAAGGCAGTCCATAGAAGCGGGTTCTAACAGTGCTTGGGAGGAGCGGAATGCTGAGGTTGCTGCTGGAATTGTGGGAAGCTCCTGCCTTGTAGGGGCACTGGTAATGTATCAGTAAAAAAACTAAGGATGAGTAGACTGTAACGACTGTCCTTATTTCCTGGATAGACAACAGTACCAGGTCTGCTAAGAAGCCTGGCCATGAGCACGCTAAAAACAGGGGAGCGATGTCTACCAACCAGACAAAAACCAAAACCAAACCAGCGCCGTCGAGTTGAGCCTGACTCATGGTAACCCCGTGTGTGTCTGAGTAGAACTGTGCTCCACAGGGTTGTCAATCTGATTTTCGTAAGCACATTGACAGGCCTTTTTTCCAAGGCGTCTCTGGGTGGACTTGAACCACTAACTTTTTGGTTAGGAGCTGAGTGCGTTCACCTTTCTACTGTGCAGGGACACCTCCGCAAACCAGATAAGAGGGCGTAAAACAGAAGAGTTACAGCTGGCACTGAACCTCAGCTCTCCCTGTCTCTACACCTTTAGGACCACACCAAGGCAGCAGAGAAAAAGAGAATCACCTTTCTTTGGTCTAGAAAAGTCCATTCCACAGTTTTCACCACGCCTGTCTGGCAAGCAGTATTTTAAATCCCTTTATCTGGAGACAAACAGAAAGTGTGTGCTTGCGGTGAATAATCTGAGCTGATATTTCTGCCAGCTGTTAAGGGACACATGCAAAAAAAAAAAAAAGTTCGGTGACATCTGGTCAGCATTGATGTTTTTTTGACAGAAGCATTTTTTCTCCTGGGGGGTGTTTTCCAAGAAGTCACATCTCAGGATCCCAGTCCCCTCACCTCTAGCCTCGACAGCCCCCACCCCAACCTTTGACCTCTTGGAAAAAGAAAGAGAGAGAGAAAGTTTTCCTATTGACCAAAGCAACTGTAACCAAAACTGCAGCCTCGTGATTGGGCATGGTAACATTAACAAAATCCAGTGCTGTCCAGTCTGACGCATAGCGACAGTAACATTAAAAAAAAAAAAAAATTTTTTTTTTTTAAATTACGTGAGCCCAAATGGACAAAGGCTGTGCAGTAAGCCTTCAACCTTAACTTTCTCCTGAAGTCCCTCTGTGCCCGCGCCCTGAGCAAAGTGTCACATCCTCACCCTGGTCAGCGTGTCACCCCCCCCACCCTGGGCACCCTGTCACCCCCCCACCCTGGGCAGCCTGTCACCCACCCCCCACCCTGGGCAGTGTGTCAATCCTGGTCATCACTTCCCCCACCTCTTCTATTCCTGCACACTTATATTTTGGGGGATTTACGCTTTAATTTTTTTTAAAAGCAAATAATGTCAAATAAATGCCACAAATTAACACTGGAGTTTTTCTTGGAAATTGCCAAGTCTTTTTTGCTCGATTTTCCCAAGACTGTGAATGAAAGAGGCCAGGTTTAAAAGGAACGTTTCCAGACTTGTCAGGCCTCTTCTCCATTGAGCTGGGGTTATTTAAATGTCCTCACTAGTTTTTTTTCTTTTTTTCTTTGCTCCAGAGCCGGAGCCTTACCCACAGAATGAGAGGACAGGGCTCTTGTTGGAAGGGCGCTGTTTGGCCTGCTCATGACCACGCCTCTGACCGCTGTTACGGGGTATGCTCTTTGAACTGTTGTATGAGGTGAGCTCCTGGGGCCAGGTCGAGCTCCCTTATCTGTGCCAGACAACACCACACCCACTATACTGGAACTTGTTCAAGGCTCTCTTGTCCAGATGGAAAAACAGAGGCTAAATCCTGCTCTTCTCCCAAGTTCCGGGCATCCTGAACCCATCTTCTCAGACCTCTGGCCACGGCTTCTGTCACAGGTATCTCTGTAACCGTGACTTGCTGTCTTTCCAGCTGTGGGCTGAGCTGAGGGGGAGCCCTGCTCACCTTTGCATGTTCCATAGCAGCAAACATATTGTTGTTGTTAGTTGCCCAGTCCTGCGCCATCCTCACAATCATTGTTATGCTTCAGCCCATCATTGCAGCCACTGTGTCAACCCACCTTGTTGAGGGTCTTCCTTTTTTTCCTGACCCTCTACTTATGATGTACTTCTCCAGGGACTGGTCCCTCCTGGTAACATGTCCAAAGTACGTAAGACACAGTTTCTCCATCCTTGCTTCTAATGAGCATTCTGGTGGTACTTCTTCCAAGACAGATTTGTTTGTTCTTCTGGCAGTCAACAGTGTATTCAATATCCTTCACCAATGCTGTAATTCAAAGGTGTCAATTCTTCTTTGTTCTTCCTTATTCACTGCCCAGCTTTTGTATGCATACAAGGCAATTGAAAACATCATGGCTTGGGTCAGGTGCACCTTAGTCCTCAAAGTGACGTGCATGCTTTTCAACACTTTAAAGAGATCTTTTGCAGCAGATTTGCCCGATGTGATGCGTTGTTTGATCTCTTGACTGCTGCTTAGATGGCGTTGGTTGTGGATCCAAGTAAAATGAAAACCTTGACAACATTAATCATTTCTCTGTTTTTCATGAGGTTGCTTATTGGTCCAATGGTGAGGATTTCTATTTTCTTTATATTGAGGCATAAGCCATACTGAAGGCTGTAGTCTTTGACCTTCATCAGTAAGTGCTTCAAGTCCTCTTCACCTTCAGCAAGCAAGGTTGTGTCATCTGCATATCATAGGTTGTTAATGAGTCTTCTACCAATCCTGATATGCTTCGTATAGTCCAGCTTTTTGGATTATTTGCTCAGCATACATATTGAATAAGCGTGGTGAAAGGATACAACCCTGGCATACACCTTTCCTGACTTTAAACCATGTAGTATCCTATTGTTCTGTTCGGACAACTGTCTCTTGGTTTATGTGCAGGTTCCACATGAGCACAATTAAGTGTTCTGGAATTCCCGTTCTTCACATTCTATAACTTGTTTGCATAGTCAAAACACAGGTAAACATCTCTCTGGTATTCTCTGCTTCAGCCAAGATCTATCTGACATTAGCAATGATAAACCTCATTCCACCTCCTATTCTGAATTTGGCTTGAATTTCTAGCAGTTTCCTGTTGATGTACTGCCACAACCATCTTTGAATTATGTTCAGCATAATTTTACTCACATGTGATATTAATGACATTGTTCAATAATTTCCACATCCTGCTGGATCACCTTTTTTTGGAATGAGCACAAATATAGGTCACTTCCAGTTGGTTGGCCAGGTAGCTGCCTTCCAAATTTCTTGGTATAGACAGGTCAGGGCTTCCAAAGTTGCATCTGTTTGTTGAAACATTCTTAATTAATATTCTGTCAATTCCTGGAGCCTTGTTTTTTGCCAAGACCTTCAGTTCAGCTTGGACTTTTTCCTTCAGTACCATCGGTTCCTGATTATGTGCTACCTCCTGAAAGAAGTGGTTGTTAGATTGAATTAGTTCTGCCTCCTCTCTCTTGAGTCTTTCCATGAAAGTGTACACAGTTGATTCGGTAGATGACAGAAATCCAAGAATGGAAACACATGAATAAAACCTCTTTCCTGGGGTCGGAGGTTACTGAAATACGGAGTGTTCAGGGAAGCAAAAATCTCTACACAAATGGAGTTTCAAGGTCCCGATGTCAAGGGAGGTGGTGGTTAAAATCAACAGCCAACACCACCACAAGTCTATCTTTGATTTCTCTGGTAATAGAGTGGTTATCAACATGGCATTGCTCAGAAAACCAAGCTCACGGCGTTGTTTTGCGATGGTTGTGATCATAGGGTGTGATGAGCAGAACTTGGCTCACGACCTCACAGAAGCACCTCCCTGTGACTGCACATTCCCTGACGGCGGCTGGTCTTTGTGGGTAAGTGTGGGACTCAGCCCACAGACCCTCTGAAATGTCCCAGTTAAACTTGGAAAAATAAAAGTCATTTTCTGGGGGTGGGTGTGTGTGTTATATGATTTTGTTCAGATCACTGAAAAAAAAAAAAATCCCAATTCTTCCTCATAATTTAGTCCAGAAAAAACAAAGTTACCAAATGTAGAGTGTGAGCTGCAAGGAGCCTTGAAAACACATGTCTGAGGTCCCAGAGCAGGGGGCAGGGCTAGGACTGAAACTTTCCACCTGGGGCTTATCTCCCAGGGCTCCATCAGACAACGTTCTATGTGAAGATCTGCGCCTGAATGAGAAAGCAACACAAGGTGGCCGCAACAATGGACTCAAACGTGCCAGCATTCGTGAGGTGAAACAAGACTGGTCAATGTTTCCTTCTGCTGTACATGGGGTTGCCACAAATTGGAACCAACTTGACAGCAACTGACAACAATAACAGAACTCAAAAGTAGTTTTTCTATCTATCAACCCAGTATCTGCCTTTCTAGTTATTAGTAAATATTATTTAGCCGCTACCAATGATGAGTACATCCAAGTGAGATCTGACTGCCTTTGACAGTTACTGCCATAGTGGCTGTAGTTCTGGGCTGCAGAGTGCCTTGTACAGAGACCTGTAAGGCAAGCTGCCACGAATTATTCTACGTTTCCAAAACTGTGCTAAGTTGCTGATTTAAAGCTGCTGTAAAGGAACAGCTTTCTGCCACGAGGCTGGGAGTGTTGTCTAGAGGCTTTGACTGACACATGCCAGGGCTCAGTGCTGAGACAGAGAAGTTTGCTTTGGTTTAATTTTGGTCCTCAGTTAGAAGAAGCGTTCTGAGCAGGAGGAGTCCTGGTGTCTCCAGGGCTGTCTCTGGGGGTGACTTCCCAGCCCTCTGCCCCCAGCATGCCGTGCTTCCTTGTGAGCTGTGCACCGTTTTATTCTGGCGTCATCTTTTAATACCCAGGGGGGAAACCCAAACTCCTTTTGCTATAAAAAGTAATTTTAGTTTTAAAATTATGCCGCAGTAAGTTTGGAAAACAAAACTTCTTAACCCTCACAGCCTTAACCATTGTTATTAGCTCTATTTTCTTACATTTCCTTTTCCTATGCACACTTTTCACAAAGCTGCAATTGTAGTCTGAACAATTTTACTCCCTGCTATTTTTTACATACAAAAATGTTAATTTGTTTTGAAAATTTCACTCCTATACATGACACTGTGAGTGACAATTTTATACACACACAATCCCCATGCTGTATTAGTTATAGGGTCAAAGGGCATGAACATGATTGTGTTTTTTGACACAAATTGTGAAATATACTCCCTGAAAGGTTGAATCAATTCCAAAACCACCAACACAAGAGAATACCTGCTTTACCACAACTTATCATTAACATTTTGTAACATAATAGGCAAACAATTGTTTTAATTATACTTATCTGACAATGAGCAAGTTTTGCCATTTTCTGATTAACAGGTATAATTTTTCTTTCACCTTTATCTATTGGAATATTAATGGTTTTCTTGTTGATTTGTTTGATCAAGTCACACAATAAGTAACCCCTCTTTCAATGTTGGTCCAGCTCCCTGAGCCTCTCTAGAGTTATCTGCAAGGTATCAAGAACTGTGATACTCTCAATCCTTTTGTCATCAAAGATCCTTCTTAGTATTTTCCCCATAGAACCCATGTTTAGTTTTACTTTAATCTGTTTTACCGTTTTGTTGATCAAAGGCATATTTAGTTGCCAAAGCAAGCAGCTGTTCAGTGTTAGATGACCAGTGCATAGACCATGGCTGTGACTCCAGCCCAAAGTAAGACACATGTTTTAGCTTGTCTGTGTAGCCTTGGCATGGGTAAATATGGGTGGGTATGTGCGCTCTTGCCCTTTTCTTTAAAGAGTTGGACGATAGCTTGAGGATTCCCAAGACAACCCCCCACTCTCTCAATGGTGATCGGCTCAGGCAGCCTGAGTGCCTGGCCAACCACAGGCTTATCCTCACCTGCATTTACTCAGGGTGGGGTTAGGCTGCACCGGCAATGGTTCGAAATTCCCCAAGCTGGTTGATGGCATTGAAAAGAAGACTTCTGTTCTTCTCTTCCATTCTGCCCTCTGGACCCCAGGGCAGTGAGGGAGATGAACCTCAGAGTCCTGGAATTCACTGGTTTTTACAGAATCACATTGAGACTTAGAACTTTGGGGAATGCATAGAGATAATAAAACTGGGCAAGAAAACTAGATGGATTAAATCATTGAATGATGGCTAAGATCACACTGTGGTGGCCTGCATGTTGCTGTGATGCTGGAAGCTAGGCCAATGGTATTTCAAACACCAGCAGAGTCCCCCTTGGTAGACAGGTTTCAGTGGAGCTTCCAGACCAAGACAGACCAGGGAGAGAGGCTTGGCTATCTACTTCTGAAAATCAGCCCAATGAAAGCCCTATGGATCACAACACAGCATTGTCTGGCTTGCTTGCTTTGGACATGTTATCAGGAGTGATCAATTGCTGGAGGAGGACATCATGTTTGGTGAAGCAGAGGGCCAACAAGGGAGACCCTTGGTGAGACGGATTGGCACGGTAGCTGCAAAGATAGACTCAAATATGCTGCTGATTGTGAGGATGAAGCAGGACTGGGCAACATTATGTTCTGCTGTGCATGGGGTCGCCATGAGTTGGAGCCAACTCGACGGCAGTTCCAACAACAATAACATAGCTGTCACCATTGACACTGGACAGCAGGGTCAGACAGTGGCTTTGTGATGGAGATGGGGCACATGGGCAGGAAGAGCTGGGCTGAGAAGGCTTTCTCCAAGAGGACAGGGCTCCGGCTCACCAGACAGGTGTTTTAACCCCATTGCTTCTTCTCAGTGACTAAAAATCCTGTTAAGACCAAACCAAAAACCAAACCCACTACCGTGGAGTTGGTTCTGACTCATCACAACATTATAGGATAGAGTAGAACTGCCCCATAGGGTTTCCGAGGCTGTAAATCTCTATGGAAGCAGACTACCACATCTTTCTCCTGCCAAGTGGCTGGTGGATTCAAACCGCTATCCTTTTGGTTAGCAGCTGAGGGCTTTAGCCTCTGTACCACCAGGCTCCCTTCCTTTAAGACCAGAGGAAGCAAACTGCCACCCTTGCCATCTTCCATGACACCACAGCTCTGGGAAGGAAGAGGCTTCCAGGGCATTGGGCAGGTAGGAGGCAGGGAGGGCGTGGGCAAAGGGGGAGTGCTCACCTCTCTTCTCCATCTGGTGGGGACACACAGGAGTGTACCACGTGGGGCCTTCCTGCACATGGCAATGCAGGGACAATTCCCGTTGTTCAGCAGCAGTGGTGTCACTAGGGGCTGTGAGGGTTGTGGACCACACTGGGTGACACTGTTAGAGGGATTGTTGTTGTTGTTTTTAGGTGCCGTCGAGTTGGTTCTGACCTATAGGGACCCTTTGTACAACAGAACGGGAACATTGCCCAGTCCTGTGCCATCCTCAAAATCGTTGCTATATTGGAGACTATTGTTGCAACCACCGAGTCAATCCATCTCATTGAGGGCCTCCTTCTTTTTGAATGACCCCCCTACTTTACCAAGCGTGGTAAGAGGGGTGACACCAAAATGACTGTCTATAAAATTTTCATGCAGTGTTTCAGTGGAAATTTGTTATTAAAAAAAAAAATCCCTGTAGTTAGTGATAACAACAAAAAAAATTTTTTTAAGCCCTGCTTTCATGTATCAATATACCTACAAGGCTAAAACTCTATGCTAATATAATTTTTGAACCTTCTAATGCACTCCAGTCAGAGCTGTCGTTATTACCCAATTACAATGAGGCTTCGAATCAAGTGGTTTGTGTCTGCATATTCTACAAGCGTGCCCAGTTGTTTTCGTTGTGGCTGGTGTTTTTATAGTTGCTGATTTTGTCACATTTTCTGTGTTTTAGCTACAATGTTGTGGTAATTAACACAAGGGGAGTGGCACCATGAGTTACCACACTGGGCGACACCAACCCTAGTTACACCACTGGTGGGAGATTAGAACCCAACAGCTGCTCCTCGGGGGAATGATGTGGCAGTCTTCTGTAAAGATTTACAGCCTTGGAAACCCTATGGGACAGTTCCACTCTGTTCTATAGGGGCTCAATGAGTAGGAATCAACTCGAGTGGAATGGGTTTGGGATCTTTACAGAAGAAAATGGCGAGGCCCTTTCTCCTGTGGAGCTGCTGGGTGGGTTCAAGCCACTATCCTTTTGGTTAGCAGCTGAGCACTTAACAATTGTACCATCTGGGCTTCTTGTGTAACCATTAGTACTCTTCTTTTCCAAATTATTCCACCACTATTAATGGAAACTCCCTGCTCCCTAAACAAAAACTTCCCCTTTCCCCTTCCCTCCCAACCACTAATAATCTTTGATTCCTATCTATTTGCCCATTTCATGTATGTGAGATCATATAGCATTTGTCCTTTTGCACCTGATTTATTTCACTCAGCATAATCTTTTCAAGGTTCATCCAGGTTTGCCATGTGTATTTTTAAGTGTTTGTGCCTAACTTGATTATAAGCTTGTTGAGTGGAGGAACCATGCTTCAGACTTCTGAATACTTGCTAACCTTTGGTACGTTGCTTGTGCTCCAGCAGATCCTTGTGAACGGATGCAATGGTGTGAGCCTGTACCAGTAGTGCTACGTTTCCCTAGCCGACAGCTTGGAGAATGTCAAGTGGTCACATTGGTCAGCACAGCCCAGAACTGGCTGGATGGCCTTTAGTACTTAAATTCTTAGGAGCTAGAGAAGGGTGGAATCAGGAGTGGTCTTGTTTGAGTGCTTGTCCCAGCTGAGTCTGAAAATCTTTCTTCTCTGTGTGACAGCAAAGGGCCAAAAAAAGAAAGTCTATTTTGATTTGGTCATTTGCTGGCCTGAGGTTTTATTTTTGCCACACTGGGGGCCAGCTCTGCTGGAGGTGCTAACCACAGCCCACTGCAGGCCCCACGTTGTGTCGTTGGCCCTGAGCAGACAGGAGCAGCTGGCAGGATTGAGGGAGGTCTTCTGTTTCCAGCTGGATGAAGTCACCCCAGACGGTCCTGGTCTCCTATTTGTAGTTAAAGCCATTATGGCTTTACAGGCAGCTTTAAAGAAAATCGTGTCTGTACTGTGTCACCAGTAAGTTACCTGGGTGAGCCGTTGTGGTGACAATTTGAGCACATTTTTTACGTGAGGAAGGACATATAAGGGAAGGAAGACATGAAGGGAGAAAAAAAGAGAATGAAGAGGAGAGAAAGAGAGAAAGAAGAATTAAAATATGAGTAGTGACTTTTATTTCTCTTCTTTGAAAGCAATGCTCCCCAGGCTGGATATGCCCTCAGGGAGCCAGAATTTTAGTGAATGGGACTAGCAGTTCTAGAATGTAATAGATGTCACAATCATAACTTGCATTTTGTCTTTCTTCTGATGTGTTTAAAGTATACACGAGTTATATCACAGCATTTCATAATACCCAGGTGATACGGTCAGGTAATAGTTACTGCTGTTCCTCTAACGTTATCTGAAAAAAGTCAGCACTGAGAATCAACAAGAGATCCTTTTCAGCAGCATCAACAGCACCTGGAAGAGAGTTCCCATGGAATCAGAATCTGCAATTGAAAGACTCCGCAGGTGGTTTATATGCATGGTCTGAGAAGCACTGCTTTAGGGCCAGCCAAGACTCCCACCCTCATTTCTCATATCTAAGCTGTAGCATATATGATATTAATGATACTGTTCTATAGTTTCCACATTCGGTTGGATCACCTTTCTTGGGAATAGGCATAAATATGGATCTCTTCCAGTCAGTTGGCCTGAAGCTGTCTTCCATATTTCTTGGCATAGATGAGTGAGCACCTCCAGCGCTGCATCTGTTTGTTGAAACATCTCAATTGATATTCCATCAATTCCTGGAGCCTCGTTTTTTGCCGATGCCTTCAGAGAAGCTTGGACTTCTTCCTTTAGTACCTTTGCTTCCTGATCATATGTCACCTCTTGAAATGGTTGAACATCGACTAATTCTTTTTGGTATAATGACTCTGTGTATTCCTTCCATCTTCTTTTGATGCTTCCTGCTTTGTTTAATATTTTCCCCATAGAATCCTTCACTATTGCAACTCGAGGCTTGAATTTTTTTCTTCAGTTCTTTTAGCTTGAGAAATGCCGAGGTGTGTTCTTCCTTTTTGGCTTTCCATTTCCAGCTCTTTGCACATGTCATTATAATACTTCACTTTTTCTTCTTGAACCATCCTTTGAAATCTTCTGTTCAGTTCTTCTACTTCATCAATTCTTCCTTTTGCTTTAGCTGCTCGACATTTGAGAGCAAGTTTCGGAGTCTCCTCTGACATCCATCTTGGTCTTTTCTTTCTTTCCTATCTTTTCAATGGCCTATTGCTTTCTTCATGTGTGATGTCCTTGACGTCGTTCCACAGCTCATCTGGTCTTCGGTCACCAGTGTTCAATGAGCAACATCATGATAAATGGAGAAAAGATTGAAGTTGTCAAGGATTTCATTTTACTTGGATCCATAATCAACACCCATGGAAGCAGCAGTCCAGAAATCAAAAGATGCATTGCATTAGGTAAATCTGCTGCAAAAGACCTCTTTAAAGTGTTGAAGAGCAAAGATGTCACCTTGACAACTAAGGTGTGCCTGACCTAAGCCATGGTATTTTCAATTGTATCAAACGCATGTGAAAGCTGGACAATGAATAAGGAAGACCGAAGAATTGATGCCTTTGAATTGTGGTGTTGGTGAAGAATATTGAATATACCATGGACTGCCAAAAGAAGGAACAAATTTGTCTTGGAAGAAATGCAGCCAGAATGCTCCTTAGAGGCAAGGATGGCGAGACTGAGTCTTACGTACCTTGGACATGTTGTCAGGAGGGATCAGTCCTGGAGAAGGACATCATGCTTGGCAGAGTACAGGGTCAGCAGAAAAGAGGAAGACCCTCGACGAGATGGATTGATACAGTGGCTGCAACAATGAGCTCAAGCATAACAACGATTGTGAGGATGGCTCTGCACCAGGCAGTGTTTCGTTCTGTTGTGCATAGGGTCGCTATGAGTCGAGACTGACTCGACGGCACCTAACAACAACAATAAGCTGTAGCAGTGCCACAAACGGAAATGTCATTACTGGACTTGCTAGAAGCAACAAAGTTTTTCTCTCTCTCGGAAGGACAGGGAACAACATCCCAGGTTGTAGACTTTTGATTTATTAATTCAGCACCACAGAAAGGCTTTTATTGGAGAGATGTACCCCCACCCCTTTTGGGTTAGAGTTTATCTTCTGGTGGCTTAGCTAGTAGGAAATTCTCCTCCTCTTCTGGGGGCAGCAGTAGCATCTTCATTATCATCAGCCATTGCCATCACTATCTCTACCTCCACCTCCACCACCACCACCTACACCATCATCACCATCACCTCCACCACCACCATCTCCACCACAATCACATTCACCATCACCTCCACCACCTCTACCACCACCACCTATACCATCATCACCATCATCTCCACCACCACCATCTCCACCACAATCACATTCACCATCACCTCCACCACCTCCACCACCACCACCTACACCATCATCACCATCACCTCCACCACCACCTCCACCACCTCTACCACCACCACCTACACCATCATCACCATCATCTCCACCACCACCTCCACCACAATCACATTCACCATCACCTCCACCACCTCTACCACCACCACCTACACCATCATCACCATCACCTCCACCACAACCTCCACCACAATCACATTCACCATCACCTCCACCACCTCTACCACCACCACCTACACCATCATCACCATCATCTCCACCACCACCACCTCCACCACAATCACATTCACCATCACCTCCACCACCACCTACACCATCATCACCATCACCTCCACCACCACCTCCACCACAATCACATTCACCATCACCTCCACCACCTCTACCACCACCACCTACACCATCAGCACCATCACCTCCACCACCAGCACCACCACCACCACCTCCACCACAATCACATTCACCATCACCTCCACCACCTCCACCTCCATGTCTACCATCACCATCACTACCATCATCACCATCTCCACCACCTCCACCATCAGCACTACCAATATCATCACCACCAGCTCCACCGCTACTGCCACCACGACTGCCACCACCATTAAGAATACCAACACCACCTCTACCACTTCCACCATCATCATCACCTCCATCACCATCCCCACCACCATCCCCACATCCACTTCTGCCACCATTATCACCATCACCTCCAACACCACCAACACCACCACAATCTCCACCTCCACCTCCACCTCCACCTCCACCTCCACCTCCACCTCCACCTCCACCTCCACCTCCACCTCCACCTCCACCTCCACCTCCACCTCCACCTCCACCTCCACCAAGCTTACATCTATAGGACAAGACATATTCTCCAATGCAAGCATATAATCTCTGGCAAAATCTGACATGGACAAAAAGGTACTATCAACTGAACAGAAAGTACAAAAAGGATCTACTCAGGAATTAACTCTGATTATCTAATCCTAGAAGACACACTCAGGATGCATTATTTCTGTGGAGACCAACAAAAGAAAAACAAGCCTCCAGGAATTGACAGAATACCAACTGAGATGTTTCAACAAACAGATGCAGCACTGGAAATACTCAAGAAATCTGAAAGACAGCTACCTGGCCAACCAACTGGGAGAGATCCATATTTAGCCTATTCTCAAGAAAGGTGATTCAACCGAATGTGGAAATTATCAAACAATATCATTAATACCACACACAAGTAAAATTTTGCTGAAGATCATTCAAAAGTGGTTCCAGCAGCATGTTGACAGGGAACTGCCAGAAATTCAAGCCAGATTCAGAAGAGGACGTGGAACCATCCTGATGTCCAAAGGATCCTGGCTGAAAAAAGAGAATATCAGAAAGATGTTTACCTGTGTTTTATTGACTATGAAAAGGCATTCGACTATGTGGATCCTAACAAACTATGGGTAACATTGCACAGAATGGGAATGCCAGAACACTTAATTGTGCTCATGAGGAACCTGTACATAGATCAAGATGCAGTTGTTCGAATAGAACAAGGGATACTGTGTGGCTTAAAGTCAAGAAAGGTGTGTGTCAGGGTTATATCCTTTCACCGTACTCATTCAGTCTGTATGCTGAGCAAATAATCTGAGAAGCTGGACTATATGAAGAAGAAAGGGGTATCAGAATTGGAAGAAGACTCATTAACAACCTGTGTTATGCAGATGACACAACCTTGCTTGCTGAAAGTGAAGAAGACTTGAAGCACTTACTGATGAAGATCAAAGACTACAGTCTTCAGTACGGATTACACCTCAAAATAAAGAAAAACAAAAATCCTTACAACTTGACCAGTAATCAACATCATGATAAATGGAGAAAAGATTGAAGTTGTCAAGGATTTCACTTTGCTTGGATCCATAATCAATGCCTTGGAAGCAGCAGTCAAGAGATCAAACAATGCATTGCATTGGACAAATCTACAAAAGACCTCTTAAAAGTGTTGAAAAGCAAAGATGTCAATTTCAGGACTAAGGTGAGCCTGACCCAAGCCATGGTGTTTTCATTCATCTCATTTGTATGTGAAAGCTGGGCAACAAATAAGGAAGGCCAAAGAAGAATAGGCGCCTTTGAGTTGTGGTGTTGTTGAAGATTATTGAATATTTCATGGACTGCCAGAAGAATGAACAAATCTGTCTTGGAAGAAGTACAGCTAGAATGCTCCTTAGAAGCAAACATGATGAGACTTTGACTCACATACTTTCGACATGTTATCAGGAGGAATCAGTCCCTGGAGAAGGACATCATCCTTGGTAAAGTGGAGGGTCAGGGAAAAAGAGGAAGAACCTCAACAAGACAGATTGACACAGTGGCTGCAACAATGGGCTCAAGCATAACAATGATTATGAGGATGGCCCAGGAACAGACAGCGTTTTGTTCTGTTGTGCATAGGGTCGCTGTGAGTTGAAACTAACATGACATCACCTAACAACAACAACAAAAGAAACAGAATTTCATGTTTGATCAGTGTGGAATTTAAGACCATGATATTTGTTTGCATTTAACTTATCTTCTTCTTCTAACTATTCCTGAGAATGCATTTTAGATATGATGGTGTGTTCATGAGCTTCTGAAAGAGTGGAAATGAGAGGGATGGACACAGCTCAGCATGGCTTCCTGATACGAAAATCATCTAACAAAACAATTCTTTATGGATATTTGTATTGTTGTTAGCTGCTGTCGAATCAGCCCCCGACTCATGGTGACTCATGCACAACAGATTGGAATGCTGCTGCCCAGTTCTGTGCCATCACTGTGATTAGTTGTGGATTGGACCGTTGTGATTCATAGGATTTTCAGTGGCTGATTTTTTTTAGTAGATCTCCAAGCCTTTCTTCCTAGTCCAGTTTATTCTGGAATCTCCACTGAAAACTGTTCAGCATCATAGCAACATGTAAACTTCCACTAACAGACAGGTGTTGGCTGCACTGGCCAGGAATCGGACTCTGATCTCCCACATGGAGGGTGGGAATTCTACCACTGAACCATCAATGCTGTCATGAATATTGGAGTAAAGGCAAAATTCATTTTTTTTTTATTGTTACTTTAGGCAAGTCACCAGCCCTCATAGAGCTCAGTTTCCCAATGGAAAATGAGAAGCACTGACCAACTTCAACATCTACCCAATAGGAGCTTATGAACCTAAATGAGACAACATGCTGCAGAGTGCTAGAATCTTTGCAAGGTCCTGTAGCATCACTTTTTATTTCTGATGGGGTCTAAAAAGCACAAATACTACCATTGGTTAAGTGAGTTTCTTTGTTCATTTTACTAGAACAAAGCTCCTTTTAATCATATGCATAGTCAATGTGTGACTTAGGTTTTCTCTATTGCTCACATGAATATTATGAGTTCTAGAGAGATTTCAGTCTCTGACGTAAGATGTTTCCTACAGAAAGAGTAGATTCAGAACTCCTTTATAACTTTATAGGAGTCCCTGGGTGATGCAAATGGTTAACAAGCTTGACTACTAATCAAAATGTTGGAGGTTCGAGTCTACCCAGAAGTGCCTCAGAACCGAGACATGGTGATCTACTTCTGAAAAATCAGCCACTGAAAACCCTGCAGAGCACAGTTCTGTCCTGACACACGTGGAGTCGCCATGAGTCAGAGTCAACTCTACGGAAACTGGTTTGGTTGTTTTAGTTTTACAGCTTTGTAACACCGAGACTTCTAAACTCCAAAAGCAAGTCCCACACGACATTGCGAGTTGCTGGGGGTACGCCCTACGACTCTGCAGCCCGGAGCAGATCACTTTCTCCAGAAGGGGCCCCACGCTCACTCAGAAGGGGACTGGCCCAAAGGCTGTGGCAGGGCACGGCCAGGACAAACTGCCTGTACGATTAGTTGAATTTCACTGTGTTGGAGATTTAAGCTGACAGGCGGCCACACAAATCCCCTGTGGCAGGTGCTGGGTGGGCCACAGAGGGAAGCCGTGTTCCACACGAGGAGATGTTAAACATGGAGGGAGGTAAAGGAAGGTCAGGGGCTGGGGCCTGGCTGATTTGGGGATGGCCTGCTTGGATCCTGCATGACATGCTCTTTGTTTGGGAAGCTGCTTGTGCCCAGGCAGCCTACATGGCCTTAGGCAGCCTGAGGTCATATGAAGTCGGCCCTGCAAATGACTCTCCTGGCCGCCATGTGGAATGTAAGCCTAACACGCCACTAGAGCCTTTGGGCAGTCTACTTCCTGGCTTTTCATTTGGTCTGGGCTACTGCAGTTTAGACAATAAATGGTTTGGGCACAGCTCTGCCATCCTTGTAAACCGTGTAGAGTTAGTGCTTGTGGAAGGTTGTCTGATTACAGTACCTGAATCAGAATCGACTCCACGGAAATGGGCTTGGGTTTTTATTTATTTTTTAGGGACAAAGGGGTCCTATGAGATGTTACATCCAGGCAGGACCTCCAACCTGATGAGAATCTATTTGTCAAGGCCCCTAGGGAGGGTTACCAGATAAGATACAGGATGTTCAGTTAAACTTGAGTCTCAGGCAAACAACAAACCCCTTTATAAGTATGTCCCAAACATTGTCTGGGACACTTATCCTAAAAAAATTTCATAGTTATGTGAAATTAAAGTTCAGTTGGGGGTTCTGCATTCTCAAGAGCTAAATTTGGGGCCATCTATGCCGAAACCCTGGTGGTGTAGTGGTTAAGTGTTACGGCTGCTAACCAAAGGGTCAGCAGTTTGAATCTGCCAGGCGCTCCTTGGGAACTCTGTGGGGCAGTTCTACTCTGTCCTATAAGGTCTCTGAGTCGGAATTGACTCAATGGCACTGGGTTTGGTTTGGTTTTATAAAAGTATGTTCCATGTCCAGATGCCCCCAAAGGGCACAGGACAGGGTCCCGGTGGGTGGGGAGGGATGGGGACACGCAGCCAATCCCAATAAGGGAACAACTAGAAAGGCTGAAGGATCTGACTTACAGTAACACAAGGTAAAGTATTTTTGGCATCTGCTGTTGAACTCGGGCTTAACTGGAGCTTCAGAAGTTCCTTCTCTCTGAGCAGCTGGTCTGTTTCCAGGGTGTGACTTTCCCACACCAGGGCCTGTCTGTTCTGTGCAAAGGCTGTTGTGCAGACAGAAAGTACTAGCTGTGGTCACAATTCACTTTTGGCAAATAATTGAAAGGCTCTGAGAGATCACAGTATCAGCTGTTCTGGGAAGCCCTGGTAGGTCCACAATTAAAGCTCCCTCTCCTGGGCAGAAGGAGCTCTAGTGGTGCAGCAGCTAAGCTCTCAGCTGCTAACTGAAATGTTGGTGGTTTGAACCCACTAGCTCCTTCTCGGGAGAAAGATGTGGTAGTTTGTTTCTGTAAGGATTTACAGCCTTGGAAACCCTATGGGCCAGTTCTGTCCTGTCCTGTGGGGTCTCTATGAGTTGGTACAGATTGGACACCAATGGGTTTCTCTCCTGGGCTCTGCTTTTATCCGCCTCAGGGTATGGCTCCATTTTCCTCCCTGCTACTGGAACACAGAGTGTTTGTCTCTTCTTTGAGGCAATGAGAACTCTTAGCTCGGAGGTTCTCCATCTCCTCCGGAACCTTTTTTCAGAGTTTCGGAAGTGCCACTTCCTACCTTATTCCATAAGATGCCACTT